>NC_085137.1:408995701-409022582 GCF_035046485.1 Aedes albopictus
TAGTAGCAGTTGCTAATCATAGTAACAATAGGATTGCCCAATTTGACGGGTATAAATAGCTGTAGTTGTTAGCCAGTAAGTCATTCTTCAATAAACCATCAAGCGAGAAACATCAATCTTTCAATAGGTTGTGGGCCCAGTCTCGCCCACGGAAGAATCAAAAACCAATCAATTGGAGAAATTGAAGAGCCTGGAAACGATACCAACTGGGACGGAGAAGAAATCCACTACGGAGAACCTGAAACCCGAAGAGCCGTTGAAGTTCAAGATTTGAATTGGAATCCGGGAGCAAGAATGACCACCAGTGCGAAAAAGGCTGGAATAGTTCAGTTCTCCGGAGACGGGTTCGACACCTGGAAGTTCCGTGTCGAGACCCAGCTGGCGGCTCAAGGCGTTCGGGATATCATAACGGTCGATCTACCAGCGGATGCGGCGTCCGAAGATGTGAAGAAGGTTTTCCGGGAGAAGGATGACAGAGCGAAGGCGTTGCTGGTTACTTTCATTGCCGACAGTCACCTGGAATACGTCCGGGACAAGCCGACAGCGAAGACCATGTGGGAATCCCTGTCAAACACGTTCTCCAAGAAGGGATTTGCGTCACAAACCTACATTCGTCGATCCCTGGCTCTCCTCCGGATGGATGAAGGTACTGCGTTGGCCGATCACTTTCGGCGATTCGATGAACTCGTGCGGCAGCTGAAGGACGCCGGGGCGACGTTGACAGAACTCGATCAAGTGAGTCAACTTTTCATTTCGTTACCGGCCTCCTATGATGTTGTGACAACGGCGATGGAAAACCTAGCGGATGACCAGATCAAGCTGGACATGGTGAAGGCTCGTTTACTGGCAGAGGAACGGAAGCGATTTGGAAGGGATGGCAGCGCGATGAATAATTCTGAAGGAATGGTTCTGGCGACAAAGGCGAAGAATACGTCGGAGGATAGTCCCAAATTTTCCGGAAAATGTTTTGGATGTGGATCATTTGGCCACAAACGTGCGGCCTGTCCTAAAGCAAGAAACTATGCGCGAGCTCAAGCGGCAGAGATCTCGGTGGACCGAGAGGTGGCTTTGGTCTCTCCCGATGAACTAAACAAGTCTACGCGATACAAGGTGGAATGGATACTCGACTCTGGAGCAAGCAGGCATATGGCAAACTCGGACAAACTTTTTTCTTCGATTGTGGAGTTGACCAACCCGGTAACCATCGATAGTGCCAAAAATGCGGAATGTATGGAAGCCCTAAAGGAAGGAATCGTGAAGGGGAGGGTGGTCACTGAGAGCGGAAGACTGTCATTGAAGATCACTAAAGTGTTGTACGTCCCCAATCTCCGGTTCAATCTACTATCTGTAGCGGCGTTGCTGAAGGTTGGTGTACACGTGGAATTTCTACAGGATCGAGCAGTTCTGAGCAAGTTCGGAAATATTATCGGTGAAGCCATGATGCGCGGTAAATTGTTTTATCTCACGATGGATGTGGAAACAGAATCAGCTCTAACGGCAGGACCTGGAGAAATCAGTAATGTGGAAGGCTGGCAACGGCGGTATGCTCAACCGAGATACCAAAACGCGGAGAAGCTGCATCGTTCGAAAATGGTCCACGGAATGACGTTTACGAAAACCGCCAAAAGGTTTGGCGAAATGCGTGCGGAAAACGGATTTGTAAAACCAGCGGCAAGACCATTGACCCGGATCCACCGAAGTCCAACGAAGGCCATGAGAAGCAAAACTCCCGCTGAAATATGGAACGGAGAAAAGACAAAGGTGGATCATTTGCTCACATCCGAGAGTCAGGCGTTCTCTCAGATTCCGGAACAGAAGCGAACAAAATTGCATCCCATAGGACGCACAGGACAACGTTGCAAGATGCTGGGATATGCGCCATGTAGCGGTAATCGACTTTGTTATCCTTCAACCAGAAATCAGTTTGTGGCTCGAGATGTTTGGAAGAAGTCTGAAGATGAAGTTCCAATGACACGCACAGTTGTTCCCCTAACGATTCCGGAAACACAAGAGAAAGAGGGGGAAATAACGCAAGCTGTAGGCAAGGTACATCCCGATGAACAACCTGCACAAGTAGAAGCGATAGCAGAAATGTATCCCCTTGAGTTTCGAGATGGAATTGATGATCACCATGGAGAAGAAGATCAAGATACTGAGGACATTCTATCTGAAGATTCGACTGGCGAACCGAGTGACACGGAATCAGGAGCATCGGCACTCCCACCACAACTTAAAAGGAGTAACTTTCAGAATGAGACTGCTCCAAGGACTAGTGGTCGGGAGTGCAGGAATTCAGGTGGGTTAAAAGATTTTAATACTTCGTATGGATCGTTTTCTGCTGCGGATCATCCTTCTCAGGTTACCGAAACGTTTTACCCCGATGATGAAATGGAGCACGATACGAACAGTCTTGGCCATCGCAAATACCAGAGGAATAAAAAACAATCAAATGGACGTGTGGACTTCGTTCCTGAACGGCAAATCGGAAGAGAAGATACCAGGATGTCACGCCAACCCAGGAGAAGTAAAGATACCAGCAGCGATAGCAATGTCATCAACAGAAGCAGAGTGTAATATACATTTGACCGAGCGGATTGATGGCGGACCTTGGAGAAACGCAGTTAAAATAGTCACTCCAAAGACAACCAGGGCACAGAAGGAAGTCACACAAAGGGCAGCATAACAAATTCAGTTTGCCAACGGGCTCAACTTCAATCATCAACCTTCGGAGCAAAATAGGATTAGTATTAAGCAACTGAGAGGGGGTGTTGAATGTAACAAAGAATGCTAATCGTAGTAGCAGTTGCTAATCATAGTAACAATAGGATTGCCCAATTTGACGGGTATAAATAGCTGTAGTTGTTAGCCAGTAAGTCATTCTTCAATAAACCATCAAGCGAGAAACATCAATCTTTCAATAAGCTATGACAGTGGTAACGCATGTAACACAGCTTGGGTAGAAGGAAAAGATGAACTGTCAAAAGGGTAAATCAAAGAAGAATGAATCAAAACAAAAGTACGATTGTGTTCTAGATTGTGTTTCTTCTTTCATTGATAAATAATTTTGATTTGGATCAAATCAAGTGATTTAGTTTTATCAATGGATTTGTTGTTTTTGTTTACCAAGTGTGAATGAATATTTTTGGTACTCTATATTGAGTGGAAAAGAAACTGGAAAAATTGAGAAAGCAGAGTGCAGTGATTCCAAGTGTAGAAGGGAGTTACAAGTCAAGGTAAGTTTTCTATATATTGTGAATAAAACAAAAAATGAATGAAACATTTTGTTGATAAGAACTCATATGTTAAATGTGTTTTTTTATTTGTTTGAGCGGAAAAGAACACAGCAATATATGTAACCATGAAATTTTGAATGGAAAATGTTTGTTTTGATGAGTGGCGGTATCGTCACAAAAAAGTGCCGGTTTGCGGTAATTGAATACCTGGCGGATTCGCCAAAAGTAGAAAAGCGGGTTCGCTAAGATTTAAAGGACGGAATCGTCTAAGCGGGTTCGCTAGAAAATGAATGACGGAAACGTCTGAGCGGGTTCGCTAAGGATATTGAATGACGGAATCGTCTAAGCGGGTTCGCTAAATGTTTTGGATGACGGAACCGTCAGAGCGGATTCGCTAATGGTTTGAACGACGGAATCGTCTAAGCGGGTTCGCTAGAAAATGAATGACGGAAACGTCTAAGCGGGTTCGCTAAGGATATTGAATGACGGAATCGTCTAAGCGGGTTCGCTAAAGGTTTTGAATGACGGCATCGTCAGTTCGTCAGAGCGGGTTCGCTAAAGAATGAATGACGAAATCGTAAAAGCGGGTTTGAATAAGTGGCGGAAGTGAAACAGGTAAAACACATAAATGACTTATGTACTAAAAAAAGATTTGGTTTTTTATTTTTCATTTTGTTTGTTAACAAATTGTTACTGATTAATAATTATGAAATTTAATATTATTAATGGAAAAAAAAATGAATAATGTATAAACAGATATGATGTGTGAGCTAATGCCGTTTTAGGATGCGTATAAAAAAAAATGTACATATAATATGAAATAACGTTAAGGTATTTGCATTGCCTGGTTGTTTTTTCTTAAATAGGACCAGTGGCGAACTTCGAATCAAAGTGTTTCAGACGAGCTTGGACTCGTCTCAGCTACCGTTGGCATGGTCAAAATGGAAACGAGATTTGGAGTGCTACTTTGAGTCAGAAAAGATCTGTTCTCAATATGATAAGCGTTCCAAACTTTTGTATCTTGGTGGTTCAGATCTGCGGGATGTCTATGACAATCTGCCTGAAGTCGAAACAGTTTCGCATGTTTTATCGGATCCACCGTATTATGACGTGGCGATTGCAAAGTTGGACGCTCATTTTGAGCCGTATCGTCGGCGTACGTACGAACGGCACCTTTTCCGGCAAATAGCACAAGGGCCATCGGAACGTTTTTCTGATTTTGTGTTACGTTTGAGAACACAGGTCAAACGTTGCGAATACGACAAACCCGAGGAAATGATATTAGATCAAATTGTCGAAAAATGCTCATCTGCGAAACTCAAACAGAAAATGTTAAAAAGAGACCTACTTCTGAGCGAGGTAGAAGGTCTGGGTACTAGTTTGGAAGAAAGTGCACGTAAGCTGAAGGAATTTGTAAGTTCACCTCGTTCTCCCCAGAGTGATCATATCGGTAATGTGACGAAGAAGCTGACCGGAAAATACGACGCGGTGAAGAAAGCTCGCCCGGGATTAGTGAACCGGTCTCAATCGGTGATAAAAGGTTTCCAAAGAAGCATTTCGGTACCTGTGTGTTTTTCCTGCGGTAAACGAGGTCACGTCAAGGGTGCGGACATTTGCCCGGCAAAGGTTAAATCGTGCCTCAAATGTGGTGGAACCGGTCATTTCGCAAAGCAGTGCAGGAAGAGAGCGAACAACGAAGAGCGGATAGTGGTACCTCCCAAGCGTATCCGAGCAGTATTCGAAGATTTGGAGGCTGAGAAGGAAGAGGACTACATTTTCTATGCCATGGGAAAGAACACGTTCCTGTTCAAAGTTGGAGGTGTGGAAATACCGATGATCATCGATTCCGGCGCGGCAGCGAACATCATAAGTCTGAAGGTTTGGGAACAGATGAAACAACTGAAGGTACACGTGCGGCAAATGTCAACTGAAATTGATCGACATTTCACCTGTTATGCTTCCAACAAACCAATGGTGATCATGGGCAGTTTCGATGCAGAAATAGAGGGCGGAGGAAGGAAAGTTGATGCGAAGTTCTATGTAGCTAAGGAGGGACAACAGTGTTTGCTGGGTGATCAAACCGCAAAATTGCTTCACGTGCTGAAAGTTGGATTCGATATTGGGAATATTTCTCAAGCCAGTAAAGCAGAGTTTCCCAAATTTAAAGGAGTGACTGTCGAAATTCCTATCGACAATCAGGTACAACCCGTCCAACAGGCTTATCGACGTGTACCGTATGCACTGGAGGAGAAAGTTGACGAGAAGATCCGGCTGTTGTTGGATCAAGGGATCATCGAAAAAGTGAACGGACCATCGCCGTGGGTATCACCGATTGTACCAGTACTCAAGGATTCTGGAGACGTGCGGTTATGTGTGGACATGCGTCAAGCAAATCGTGCAGTGATTCGGGAAACTCACCCGTTACCGTTGGTGGATGAAATTCTGGGTTCGGTCAGCGGAGCAAAATATTTTTCCAAAGTGGATGTCAAGGATGCATACCATCAGGTGGAAATATCGGAAAGATCTCGTCCGATAACAACTTTCATAACGAAAACGGGTCTCTACAGGTAATTTTGTTCAACATGTCAAGTGGATTCAAATAAATTGATTGGATTTTTGTTTTATTTTTATCTGCATTTTCGTATGCTCGCCATTAATAGATACAAAAGACTAATGTTTGGAGTAAGCTGTGCCCCTGAGATTTTTCAGAAAACGATGGAAACAGTACTAGCTGGTCTTGAGGGAGTTATTGTCTATTTGGATGATGTGGTCGTTTTTGGTTCGACCCGAGATGCTCTTCAGAAGAGTAGAAATACTGTTTGGTCGTATGAGGGAATATGGAATTTTGTTAAATGACCGCAAATGCATTTTCGGAGCAGAAGAGATTGAATTTTTGGGGCATGTTCTGAATGAACAAGGTGTTCGGCCTACAGAGAGTCGCATTGCAGCGGTCAAACACTTCAGAGAACCAAAAACGATTGCCGAGTTGAGGAGTTTTCTCGGGTTGATAACATACGTTGGTCGATTCATTCCCAATCTTGCAGGCCGGACAGAGCCGTTAAGAAGGTTACTTCAAGCCGGAGTAAGTTTTCACTGGAAGGAAGAACAACAGGAAGCATTCAAAACTATAAAGCTGGCCATTTGTGAGACCAAATTTTTAGGATTTTTTGACAGAAAGGACAAAACAAAACTGATCGTCGACGCTAGTCCAGAGGGTTTGGGAGCGGTATTAGTTCAGGAGAACACGGAGGGCCAGAACAGAATTATCTCTTTTGCGAGTAAGTCCCTTACAGACCTAGAGAAGAAGTACTTCCAAACGGAGCGTGAAGCATTGGCGATAGTTTGGGGAGTAGAAAAGTTCAAGCTGTATCTTCTTGGCAACAAATTTGAACTTATCACTGACTGCAAAGCTCTGAAATTCTTGTTCACACCACGATCTCGACCTTGCCCCAGAATCGAAAGATGGGTGCTCCGAATCCAATCATA
The DNA here is from genome assembly GCF_035046485.1 of Aedes albopictus. Taxonomy (NCBI): domain Eukaryota; kingdom Metazoa; phylum Arthropoda; class Insecta; order Diptera; family Culicidae; genus Aedes; species Aedes albopictus. The sequence goes on from NC_085137.1 coordinate 409,002,421, forward strand.
CAACTACGACATTAAATATGAGCCTGGAATTACGAATTTAGCAGATGCTTTATCTCGTTTATCGATTTCCAAGGCACAATATTTTGACCAACCGGCGGACCAATATGTTAACCAACTTTTGGAACATGCCATACCAAATGCAGTAACATTCATGAAAGTTATTGAAGCCACAAAACAAGATGAAGTTTTACAAGAACTGATGGATGCGTTGTTGACTGATGAATACCGAGACTTTATTACTTTGTAGAACACCGTATATTCACGTTCTCTCTGTCCGTCCGTATTTAACTTACACTTCGACTCACTACCCAAACCCATGACATACTATGTTATTCCGATACTACACTTCTGATGCAACTGCTAGAGGGTTTTCCTGAGGAACTTTTAGGGGCATTCCCGTTGCAACTTTGAGATCAATTCTCAGTGGAACTTCCAAAGGAATTGCCGGTGAAATTCCGAGAAAAAATGCTGATGATTCTCTTAGGGAAATTTCCGGTGGAACTTTGTGTAACAAGTGTCAGTGTATCGTCCAGTATTGATGAGATTTGTCGCGTTTAGAATTCGTTAAATTTTGTTAAAAAAACCCAAATTAATCCACCTAGTGGTGATAGTGCCTTTCTCGTCGAATATGTTCTCACAATCTTTCCGTCGACGTAAGTGAAAGTGTACCTAAATCCTGATATTTTTTTTAAAGAAAAGCAAGCATTTTATCAAAGCCATCATTGAATTGACTTAAAACTTATTAATGGCACATGGTCCGACGTTATGTTCAACGTATATGCAGAGCTGGATAATATCAGACTTCTCAGTTGACTGCTTGAGCACCTTCACCAACACTGGAGGCTGATCACTATCAAGACGATACTAACAAGCTAAGATATAAGTTTTTACACAATTACAGATCACTTTGCGGTCTTGATGTTTTTTTGCGTTTGACAGCAATTTTTTCATGTGAAATGTGTGAGTCATTTTTCGCGATTTGGCTGATGATCCGGCTTGCCCTACGCCATCCGGATTATAGATTAAATTGAAGTAGAATGTTTCGGAGGGTGTTAGACGTGGTGAAGCCGATTGATTCACCCAAATGTCTTTATAGGTATGCTGATTGCAAACGAGTTGAAAAGGTTGCTCGGTCCGCAACGATTGCATTGCGGTAATCGTCGTTGTTTCGCGTGTGTTCATATCGATTGTCGGATCGCGGTCGGTCTCAGTTTTGGGGCGACTAGTGTGGGCCACCGTGGTATTAAGTGATCGTAGGTACTATCAGTACGGAATTCGATTTGGTCGCATGGCGCTTTTTCTTTGGCTGGACACCGGACCCAACGTACGTGGCTGACGATCGTGTGACATGCTGTGGAGCTCTCACTCGGAAGCTGCGGAGCGATTTCCCACAATAATCAACTATTTTACAAAAGTATTCACTATTCAGTTGAATTCAATTATTCAATCGTACCGTAATCAACCTTTAATTAAATACTATGTACTAATGTTTACTTTTTCAGCGTTAACCAGGTAAATGATTAAACTAAATTTATAACAAATTGTAATTTGCTTTTTCGCCAAGGAAAGCATCCCATTAAATCCAATCCACATCCAACTCCAGATATCTATGAAGTGGGCCAAGTTCTTGGACATGTTCTGAGTAGATATCTAATCAACATTTCCTCCCCATCCCCGCTGATCGTAAGGACCTGGCCAGGTGTCGAGAATTCGTTAAATGAAAGGTTTCTCAAGTCCCAGGCAACTTTTCTGGCGCATTAAACGTCTCTATCGACAGCCACCCCAGGATGTGTACGGTCGGCTATGCTATGCTAATTACAGATCACTTTGCGGTCTTCGACAAAGTTTTTTCTGCTTATTTTAGGCTATATTTTATTGACCGTTGAAAACAAGAACGACAGGTAGTAATTATAGTGAGACGTCTGTTTGTATGTGGGTTTAGTTTGTAAAGAATTTGTTCTCCTCCACACATTTATCGCTTGCATGGAATTTATTTACTTTCGTAGTTCCGGCGAAGTACCAAACGCTGGTTGTGCAACTCTACCGGCAGTCTCTAATGTGATATGAGCCTATTTTCTAGTAAACCGTTTCTCAGGTTATTAAAAAAGCCGTGATGTACCCAAGGAACAATCACTCATTTAATCAACATTGCAATGACATTTTTATTCCACATTTGAATGAATTACAGTTTAACGTTATTTCATCACAGCTTGTAATCAGGCGTTGTTCAAACAAAAGTGGAGAAGTTATTCAGCAATCTTTTCTGCAAACGCGATACAGGCTTTACAATCGGGAGTAATCTGTGTTATATCAGCCTCATATTAAACTTGTATTCAGCTATAATAACCTGCTGCGAAAACAAAAACAAATTGAAGTGCGAGGTGCAATTATGGTCCAATCATGTTTATTTGTCGCATCTAAACACATTTAACACACAAGCTCTTTTAAAAATGTCTTAACTTGGGATTTGAACTCGTGATCTCCCAATCACCCGTCGCATGCCTTGCCGACTACGCCATCATGGAATTGGTAAGTTGCTCGCTAAGAGTGAAACACCTTCACAAAGCTGTGAAAGATCAATATTCAGATTTATGGAAGGTTGTAATTATTTATTTAAAAAAAGTTGTGAAGATGACTACAACTTAGAAATTGCTACGAAAATTGGCAAGTGTTTCGAATATTTTGCATAGGTGTGCAACAATCATCAATACATATTTAATAATAAGGAACGTTCCAGCACTGCTCTATTATAATGATTTTGACCTGTTGTTCAATCGAAAAGTGATAATCGAACAAATAAATCACAAATACGTTTGTATAGCTTACTGTTAAACCATTTTGAACGTTTCCACAATAGCTGAAGTATTAAACATCAAAAGCATTTGTTCAACTTATGTAGACCACAATAATCAGCTACCTCAAACTGTGGAACATGAGCTTTTTAACGCGTAGAAGAAAACTTTTCTTCAGCTTATATTAAAGCTAGTAAGGGCAAATCGAACAAACAAAAATTGCTGACGTTTGTTAAGCTTGTAATTAAATTGCTGTTCACATACGTGCCAAATGTTGCTTTTTGGCTTATTTCCAATGTAAAAAGCATCATTTCAGCTTATTATTCAGCATTTGGTTTTGTTCAGCTGCGAATGTTATAAACCAGCAATAGTTCAACATGCATGCTTATTTATGACTTCGAATTGTTCCTTGGGTAATGCATCGCATGGTACATTTGATTACTTTCGATGCGGTACCGGAACAGGTTCCCGCACTACCGGGTCTCCCAAATATAGTCTGAGACTATTTCATTGCTTACGAGCATTAGGTTACCTAAAAAACACGATTAGCTTTATCTAATACATTTAACCACTTCCAGTGGGACACCCAGAACTGGTTTCGGGACACTACCGGTTGCCTAAAATATGATCTGAGGTTAAGTTCTTACAAATCGATCATTGTGTTATCAAAAAAGCTGCTATTTCATGTACTGTCAAACCCTGCGCATTCATCACTCTTTAATACGACATTTTTTAATTCGACAATGTCACAATGTAATACACTGTAAATACGAATGATTCGATATTGTGCTGTTACTCACACCCGTAGCGGCTCCTCGTGCAGCTGCTACTTCCGAAAGTTCAAATTTCGTGCTTTCCCGAGCAGGAGAAAATGGCTGAAGAATAACTAACTCAGGTATGGAAAACCGAATACCTACAACCTGAATGAGGTATTAAGTAGCCCTGCATAAGAGGTAAAATACCTAAAATAATAACTGATGAGTATTCTGTGCATAACGCGTGAATAATGGTATCAGGTATGGCAATACCTAAATAATAATCGGCAATTTTTCCATACAAATAGCGATTTTTCCATAATTGAATAATACCTCATGCAGTCCTCAACACCAAACCAATAACTCGTTGAGGTATTGTATCAACACCTGCAAAATACCAAAATAAGTTATTTTCAATACCTGGATAACCATATTTTTTTTTTTTCATGTTAACCGTTTATTAGGTTACCTAAAAAGTCATGGCGCACCCATAATCGGTTGCGGAACACTATCGGTTGTCCCAAATATGGCCGGAAACTTTTTTTGGGCAACTCGAGATACCTAAAAATCCGCGATTTGATGTGTTGCATGCCTGGGCTTGGTTCACTTTTATATTTGGCCCAGAACCGGTTCCGAACATTACCGGTTCAGATATGTTCGGAAAATATTTTCCTGCTTACTGTTCATCAAAATAACAAAAAAACGACTATTTGATATGTCGCTTGCATGGGTTATACTTGGCCATCTCCGACGGGACATCTGGAACCGATTCCAGAATACCACCGGTTCCGATATGATTAAATAATGCTTTCCTGCTTACTGTTCATCAGATTATCTAAAAAGCCACGGTTTGATATGGGACTGTTCATAAACCACGTAGACCAAAATTTGGCCATCGCAGACCCCCCCCCTCCCCCCTCGTGGACTTTTGTCCATACAAAAATTTTGAAATTTGTATGGAGCGTAGACTTTGGCCAGACCCCCCCCTCCCCCCAAAAAGTCTACGTGGTTTATGAACGGCCCCTATGTCGCATGCATGGTTTTGGTTCAATTTTATATTTGGCCACTTCCGGTGGACACTCGGAACCGGTTCCGAAACACAACCGGTTGAGATATGGTCTGAGAATATTTTCCTGCTTACTGTTCATCAGGATATCAAAAAAGCCACTATTTGATATGTCGCATGCATGGGTTTGGTTAACTTTTATACTTGGCCACTTCCGGCGGGACATCTGCAACCGGTTCCGGAACACTACCGGTTCCAATATGGTCTGAGAATATTTTCCTGCTTACTGTTCATCAGGTTATCGAAAAAGCCGCAGTTTGATATGTCGCATGCATGGGTTTAGTCCACTTTTAGGCTTGGCCACTTCCGGCTGGACACCCGGAACCAGTTCCGGAACACTACTGGTTCAGATATGGTCTGAGACTGTTTTCCTGCTTACCGTTCATCAGGTTATCGAAAATCCCGTGGTTTGATGTGTCGCATGCATGTGTTAAATGTATTTTCATATCTGGCCCCTTCCTGTGGTACCGGTCCGGAACACCTAAATGGCCATAACTCCGGAACGGCTGGACCGATCCGAACCATTTTCAATAGGAAACAATGGGACCAGATTCCCCGTCGAATGAACCGTCGGTCATTAAAATCGGTTGAGGTTTACTACCAAAAAGTGATGTGAGTTTTTTTTTGTACACACACATACACATATACACACACACATACATACACAGACATCACCTCAATTGGTCGAGTAGTGTTGATTGGTATATGTGACTCGACCCTTCTATCGGGCCTTCTATCGAAAAGTCATTTTTGGAGTGAACATATAGCCTTTCCAGTACACTTGTCGTTTTCGTTTTTGCGGCGGTGCTACACCGCTTCGTGCTACACTTTTCGCTGAATAAACGAACATTTTCGGTGCAGTTGCATTGGTGTGCGTGTATAAACACCAAAATATTGACAACTTTGCAAACGCTGATTGGTGGACACGGTGTGCACCAGCTACACTCCCGATTTTTTGAGTGCTACACTATCGTGCGCGGTGCAGAAAAAGTGTAGCACCGGTGTAGCACGAAAATCAAAAACGAACGTTTTCGGTGCAAAAGTGCTACACCGGTGTAGCTCCACCGCAAAAACGAAAACGACATTAGTGTACGAGAAAGGCAAAGAGAAAGCATTTGTAGTTAGCTTAAGGACAAACGTCTTGAAGTCCCGCTTCAACAGTGCATCAGAACTTCAGACGCACAAATCTCAAGAAGCAAGCTTCAAACAACTGTGCATTTTATTATTCTGTTCTTGCTCACTTGTATTTTAGGCTTAAAATAAGTAGCTCAGGTGCGCTGGTTTTGTTTACGAAGAGATATGTGCGCTCGAAATCGTGAGTAGGTGCCAAAGTTGGCCATTGTGGCAGCCATTTTGGGATTCCAACAAGTCTGTCCTTAAGTGTAACGTCCCAAAAATCCCACGAACGCAGCCATCAGACTCTACGGAGCACTGAAGCCTCGAGTCCGTCAATACACTCGAGGGGCGCACGGGACAGGAGGAAGGTCCTCGAGAAGCAGCAGCCAACGGAAGAGAGAAGACGAAGGATAAGAAGTACCCGCCCCCTGGCCCGGAAGGAGGAGTGAAGCCAGTGGACAGGCGAAAGGAGCGGAGCAAAGGCGGTGTAGTGTGCGCGGCCCCGAAGAAAATTGTAGAAAGTCTGCGAATAAGGTAGGTAGGAGTAGAAAAGTAAGGAAGTGGGAGGCGTCGTCCGGTGTTGAGGACGGACGCTAGCGAGTTGGTAGCAGAAAGGGAAAGTGAAGAGAGTTGGACGTCAAGAAGGAAGAACAAGATTCACGTACTTAGAAAGCTTTGCTCCATGCGCTTGGAAGAAAATGGAAACTTGTCCGATCATCTGATGGAGGCGTCGGAGTTGGTGCACCGTTTGGCCAGGTTGGGAGAATCGCTAAAAGAACATCTGGTTGTGGCGATTCTGTTGTCAAGCCTGCCGGAGTCTTACAGTCCACTTGTGACCGCTCTGGAAGGACGGCCAGAAGAAGACCTAAAAGTGGATTATGTGAAGGGCAAGCTGCTAGATGAATGGAGAAGGAAAAGTGAAAACCGAAAACAGGAGGATATGCATGAGAAAGTGATGAAATCAACCGTGCAGCATGAAAGCCGTAGAAGTTCCGTTTCCGTTCAAACGTGCTACTACTGTGGACGGATTGGTCATTTCCAGAGGAATTGCCCGGTTTTGTTGGAGCAAACGAGGGATAACATGAAGAAGAGAGAGGAAGCGAGATCAACAACTCTGCAACAAACGGATCGTGGACGTGATTGTGAAGATCGTGGAGTGTGCTTTAATATGACCACTGGGAGTGATGTGCTTGATGAAAAATGGATTATTGACACCGGCTGTACGAAGCACATAACAAATTCAACTGCAAACCTCGGCTGGTGGAATCCGTGCAATAAAAACGTGTTGTTAGCAGACGGAAAAACAGTCAAGGCGAAAGGAAGCGGGCATGGAAGGATTGCTGGAGTCGGGGGAGCTGGTGAGCAAGTTGAAGTGCATCTAAAGGAGCTATTGTTTGTGCCAGGATTGTCCCGGAGCGTACTGTCAGTTTGCAAAATTACAGAAGATGGGTATACAGTGATTTTTGGACCAAGAAGTTGTCAAATCATGAATGGCAGAACGGTGATTGCTGTAGGTAAGAAGAGCGGTGGTTTGTATTACCTGCAGCAGTAGGTGCAACGCTTCGTTTTCGTATCGATGGAGGAGGAGGTAATCAGTGGCATGTAGAGATTCAGTGGGCTGCCATTAAGGAGGAGTGTTGAGACTGAGTAGTGGCAGCCCCCTGGTAGCATATGGAAAAGTGAGGTAATGTCAACCCCCTGGGTAACTGACAGTTGACTGGCTGTTTAAGTGTGTTTGTGTGAGTTAGCGACGAGGCATTTTGCCGATGAACTGTGTTTTGTTTACAATTGTATTTTTAGTCCGTACTACTTCGTTATACACTGCGAACCCAGCTCTACTCTTAAAGGAGTAAAAAATACCCTCTTTCGACAACTATATGAAACTGTCAAAAAAGAGGGTACTTCACAATTTTCAATAAAGGGTATTTTTTGCTCTTTTGCATGTTTCGAGCGCATTCCCATTAATGGGTGAAAATCGTGTTATAATATTTTTCTCGCGCACAGCAATAGGAGATAGCAAGATGGACACAGTTAAAATGTAAGTTTGCATTGAAATATTATTTTACCAGCTTTTCAAACGGTTTATTAATAATTAATTATATACTAGTTTTGCAGTGATCCCGCCAGATAGTGGATTGAATATCCAAAAAACTGGAGAAGACGAGAAATCTATACTTTCGAGCATCTCGTCAAATTACTATCCAGGTTTGTGAGAAGTATTCCTTCCGCCGCATTCTACCCCGAAGGATTTCATCACCTCATGTTGCAGCGTCATGGCAATGGGCGGAACTTTACAGTAAAATCACTGGATAATTGATTGTTATGTTAATTAATAAAATTTTATTTTTTACATAATTGTATGTTCTCGTTGTTTCTTGTTTTTTAATTCTTCAAAATCTAAATTCAAGAGAAGTTTCTATAAAAATGAAAACAGAGTGAAATTTACCCTTTTTCCTATGCGTTTCGATTTGGAAAAAAGGGTAAAATTTATCCGCTGGTTTGACGTACGAGGCCTGTACTCTTTAAAGAGTACAGGCCTTTTACTCATTTTATGAGTTCACCTAGTTACTCTCAAAGAGAGTACATTTCTACCCTTTAAAGAGTAGTTTGGTTTCTCAGTGTAGCAGGAATGACTTTTGAATTCCGGAGAGTTGAAGCTGTTACAAGTTGCTTTATTGATATACCGTTTTTGTTAGAAAAGAATTATCGTCCAATGAATGCTTGCTGAATGGAATGGCTCAGACCACAGACTTCAAAATTTACAGTCGTTCGAACAAGAGGTTCACCGTCAAAGATTGTTCTTGTTAGGAGTTTTCACAGGTATGCATTTGACAATGTATTGCTCCAGTGTTGGCTGATTTGCCCTCTGAGAGGAATGGATTGGGAAAGCTGCTACAGATGACATTTCTGAGGTTCAGAGGTTAAATGTTTACTATAGGAATGATGGCGTGCTGCAGACCGTGAAAGACACATCGGTAGCTGAGTACTGTGGGTCGGTCCAGGCGAAATTGAGTTCTACCATACGTATGAGTACCTAGTCTTGTTCTCCGAGGTTGTATGTTGGTTATCTATTTCATCTATGAGCCTTGACAAACGGGATGGTGGTGTTTGCCATCGTTAGTACGTTGATTGGTCGATGGAGTATTAGGAGAGAGTTCACCTGCGAGACACCTGGTGGCCTAGTTTAGACCAATATGCAAGTTGCACCGTGCAGAGTGCCATGGTGGATAGAGAAGGTAATGCAACGGAGCTCTGCACTCAACTACCTATGAAGTGGCGAATGAATTGAATGAACATCGAAAAGCTCTTTCGAGGCTATGGTGAGTTTTTGGATAGCAGCTCCTTCTGCCGATTTTGCTGATTACTGCTTTTCAAATGGAGTTTTTGAACAAGGGGCGTGAACATGCAGCGTTCTTATACAAAGCGATCATCCAACAAGTCAACTAGTGATAAACTTCCTCGAGGAGAGGTGGATTGGAGATAGAGAAAACTTACAAAATTGACATTGTTGACTTGGAAAGAATGTCTGAATCGGAAATAAGAACTGAACTGGTCAGAATCCCAAGAAGTCCAGATGACGAAACTTCCTGACGTTCAAAAGGACTGCGAAAGTTGTAGAGTATGAACTGCCCGGTATATAAGTTAAGGACCTGTCCTCAACATTGGGACAAACTTTAAATCGCATCGGCCAACAACAACAACAGATGGCCGACGCACTAAATAAGATCCAACAACAACAATAATAACAAACACTGACCATCCACCACCCCAAAGAATGAAGCCTACCCTGGAGCCAAATTAACTTGAACAGCAACGACAGCAACAACAACAAAAGCCACGACGACGAGTAAGAGCATTCCACAGCACACGGAGTCAAGTTCCCCCACATGTGTAAAGCACAGCAGAAAATACCAACGGCGACGGCGTGGTGCGAAACTTCAACCCAGCAATCCATGCGCACCTGACTTTAGCGCACCACAAGATGCTGACGAGGACGATAACGACGACGACGATGAGGATGGCCACGGCATGGCAGGTTGACAACAAGGTACAGTCTATTTTCGATAGGTCAGCATATCCATGCTGTAGGGACTTAGGCAAAGGTAAATTGAATATACAACATTCATTCCGTTTTCTGTAGCTTGCCGAGTCAGTTCGTGTCTAAACACTCCGAAATTCTTCTGATTTAGTTTTGTTAATTTCCATTTTTCAAATCAAGTTAAGTGTTAAGTGTTTTTTAAAAACTCTTTTTGGTAAACGTAAATTTTTACTGGCGCAGTCGGTAGGATTCGCGAGTGAGATTTTAGTGTTCCGGTAAAACACCATCTACAAAAGAACATTGTGGACTTGTGAGCGCTGTGTAAACCACTCCTGCGGATCATCTTCGGACCTCCTCTATGTCGGCGCTACGAACGTGAATCAACCAGGACGAAGGCACATCGTCTAAGCATCCAACGAAAGAACATCGTTGAAAAATATTGTAAGTACATAATTTTAAGAAGTGATTTTTCCCTCTTGTTTAGAAAGTGAAATTTTTGTTATTGAAAAAGTGAGTGATAATTAATGCAAACAAGAAGTATGTCTAACTCAAACCAAGAATTAATTAGTAAGATGGAAGAGTTGGAAAACCTTATTGAACAACAAAGGTTACAACTCGAACGTTTACAGCGTGAAAATACTGGGCCTAGCCCAGCACTACAATTAGCATCTCCACCCGTAACGAGTGCACGATTTGACCCTTCCCGAGTGCCTGATGCGATCAAGATGATCGTACCATACAATGGGAATCCAAAGCTACTCTCTAGCTGGATCAGCTCGGTAGAGAGCAAACTTAATTTTTCAAAACAACTCTGTCCAACTCCGGAGGATGAAGCGGATGCTCTACCTTTATGGTATAGCATCATAAGAGATAAAATTGTGGATAAAGCCAATGATGCGTTGCTTCAAAATAGCACGCCATGTGAATGGGCAGCTATTAAAAGTCTACTAAAAAACAGATTCGGAGACAAGCGTGATTTGTCTACAATTTTAAACAAACTTCCCTATCTTCAACAAAAAACTCGAAGTGTTGAAGAATTTTATGCCGAATGCGATGAAATACTATCAGACGTTCGGGCTAAGGTAATCGCAGACGATGATTTAAAACCCTGTGCCAATAACATTATTGACACATACGAGACCATGATTACCACCGCTTTTATCGACGGGTTGCATGATCCGATATCAGCCCTCACTAGAACTAGTAAACCGACTACCCTTTATTCCGCCTACCAACACGCCCTAGAACAAGATAGTGCCGCTAAAAGGCAAACAGAACGACGTAAACTTAACCAAAAACCATTAGGGACAATTCAAAGACCCGTACCTTTTCAATCGCAACCCACACCGAATGGAAGATGGAATCAATTTCCGCCATCATCAAATCGATTCTATCAAAATCAATCTTTTGGGCAACGCACTATGCCGTCAAATTCAAACCCCGCGCAAAGACCTAATTACTACCAAACAAATTCACAATACCAAAATCAAAATCCTAGTCCCTTCCAATCCAAGAACTATTCACCTAACAGCCAACCTCAAATAAAAAAGGAACCCCCTTCGCAAACCAACGTTAGGAGATTTATCCCCTCAAATCAAGTTCATTTTCAAGAACACGAACTACAGACCGAAGAAGTTTCCGACGAAACGTTTGAATACCAAAATTCACAAGAACCCCCAGAAGATGTTTGCCCAACCGATGACGAAGTAAATTTTCCATTGGACCCAAATCAAGTAACAAACGAATAGCAACTAACAACTTTTTACCCTACCTTGAAATCAAGAGAGAAAACAAAGTCCTAAAATTCCTTGTCGACACTGGTGCAAACAAAAATTATATTTCGCCACAGAATGTGCACCCCTTAGCAAAACAAACCGGGCCCTCAAGCCGAATAAAAAATATCAACGGATCTTTTACGCTTAACCAATATTTCGAAACGAATATATTTGCAAACTATCTTTCTCTTCCTCCTCAAAAATTCTATCTCTTCAAGTTTCACAAATTCTTTGATGGTCTACTAGGCTTTGAATCATTGAGATCACTAAACGCTATAATCGATACAGCATCCTGTTCCCTTAAGATTAGTGACACGATTATCCCCATGAAAAAGAAGTTTCCAGACTATACTGAAATAAACTTTCAAAACAATGAAACCATTAACAGGGAACTGCCCGTCTCCGTAAAGGAAGGAGACTTCTTCATCGAAAAAGATGTCTTTATAACTTCAGATATTTTTATTCCTCAAGGCGTATATTCTGCGAGAAACCATATGGCATTTTTTCCTGTTATTCATACCAAGAATGAAAAAACTACACTATACTTCGATACTGAAATTCCTATTGCACAAATACACAACTTCGAAGAAATTGGCGATTTTCCTAAACAATCGCTTCCCATCGCAAATATATCTGACGAAATTAGGACCACACATCTTAACAGCGAGGAGAAACCAAAACTCCTAGAAATTATTCACGAATTTGAAGATGTTTTCTATCGAGACGGTTCAGATTTAAGTTTTTCCAACGTAATAAAACACTCGATAGAAACAAAAGATAACATCCCTATCCATAGCAAAAGCTATCGATACCCGTTTGTGCACAAAGAAGAAGTGCAACGACAAATAAACGACATGTTATCTAAAGGGATCATTAGACCCAGCACCTCTCCTTGGTGCTCTCCTATATGGATTGTGCCAAAGAAAGCCGATGCATCCGGCAGACAAAAATGGCGACTAGTAATCGACTACCGAAAACTCAACGAGAAGACGGTAGACGATAAATATCCTATACCCAACATAACGGATATTTTAGACAAGCTAGGCCGATGTCAATACTTTTCCACTCTGGACCTTGCTTCTGGCTTCCACCAGATAGAGGTACATCCAAGAGATACTTCCAAAACCGCCTTTACAGTAGAACACGGACTATACGAGTTCGTAAGAATGCCGTTCGGGTTGAAAAACGCACCCGCGACATTCCAAAGGGTTATGGATCACGTCCTCCGAGGATTGATCGGAACATGTTGCCTAGTTTACATGGACGACATAATCGTCTTTTCTACCTCATTACAAGAACACTTGGAAAACCTAAGAAAAATTTTCAATGCTTTACGAAAAGCAAACTTAAAAATTCAACTCGATAAAAGCGAGTTCTTAAAAAAAGAAGTCGCTTTCCTGGGGCATATTGTCACAGACAAAGGAGTAATGCCTAATCCAACCAAGATCGACGCCATCCGGAAATGGCCGGTACCTAAAAATCAAAAAGAATTAAAAGGATTCCTAGGGATTTTGGGTTATTATCGGAGGTTTATACGCGATTTTGCTAAAATCACGAAACCTCTTACTGCTCAACTTCGCAAAGGTGAACAAATAGAGCACACATCTCTATTTATTAAAACATTTGAACAGTGCAAAGAGCTGCTTACTCAAAGTAATATCTTGCAATACCCCGACTTGGAACAACCATTTATACTTACTACCGATGCTAGTAACTTCGCTATCGGAGCAGTATTGTCCCAAGGAACAATTGGAAAGGATAGACCCGTTGCATTCGCATCAAGAACTTTAACGAAAAGCGAAGAAAACTACTCCGCTATAGAAAAGGAACTTCTTGCGATAGTTTGGGCCACAAAATATTTCCGACCATATCTATTTGGCCGTAAGTTTACTCTCTATACAGATCATCAACCTCTCACTTACGCGCTTAATCTTAAAACGCCGAACTCAAAATTGGTGAAATGGAGACTGAAACTCCTTGAATACGACTTTGAGATAAAACACCGACCCGGCAGACAAAATGTCGTGGCTGATGCGTTATCTAGACTACCAAACGAGAATATTCCTAACGAAATAAGCCCACCCCATGCAATACAAGAAATACTTCACGAAATCCATATCAATGAAGAAGAATCCGATACAAGTTCAGTGCATTCAAGTGACACCGACGTTTCCGAATTTATCATGTGCACAGAGAAGCCATTAAACGTATTTCATAATCAGCTCATATTGAAAATCGATGAAAATGATTCAGAAACCTATGAGGAAATTTTCCCGAACATGCACCGAAGAACGATTACTAAAATTAACTTCGGCGTACCAAACCTAATTCGTATATTCAGAGATTTCATGAATCCCGGCAAGGTTAATTGTATACTTTGCCCAGAAACCCTTATTCAATCCCTACAAGTGGTCTATAAAAACTACTTCAGTAGATGTAAAACTTTTAAAGTTTTTATCACACAGAAGCTGCTAACTGACTTACGGACAGCTGAAGAGCAAAACACCATTATCATGGATACCCACGAAACGGCGCATCGCGGCATACTAGAAAACAAAAACGAAATCTCCAGACGGTTTTTCTTTCCCAATCTTAAACAAAAAGTAAGGAAATATATCCTCCTATGTAAAGTCTGTAATAGACAAAAATATGAGAGACACCCTTATAAAGTTCCCCTGGCGGAAACCCCTATTCCTAAACGGCCCTTGGATATTATACACGTTGACGTTTATATCGTTCAACCAAACTTGTTTCTTTCCGTTGTCGATAAATTATCTAGATTCGGTACACTCTTGCCAATAAAATCACGGTGCATTTCTGACATTCGGAAAGCGCTGCTTAAATATTTCAGTTTGTACGGATTACCAAAATTGATGGTGTCAGATAACGAACCCTCACTCAAATCAATTGAGGTAAGAGGCCTTCTTTATGACCTCAACGTCCAACAATACTTCACCCCTTCAAACCATAGCCAAGTGAATGGCATTGTCGAACGATTTCACTCGACAATTAGTGAAATCTTCCGAACCAACAGAGACAAGTACGAAAATTTGTCCCACAAGGAAAAATTCCTCGTGGCCTGTACACTTTACAACAATACCATCCACTCTGCTACGAAATTGAAACCCCGTGAAGTGTTTCACCCATTTAGCATTGACAACCCTCTCGACATAGATTCGATACGGGCTGCCAGGGACAAAGTTTATACAGAGACTTCCCTGCAAATTGCTAAAACCCAAAAACAACAACGTGATTTTCATAACCGGGATCGAGAACAACCGCCCGTTCTTGAACCCGGAGAAACAGTTTTGAATCGAGTACAAGGAATAAGATCGAAAACCAGAAATCAATTTGAAGAAGTAAAAGTGGATACCAATCGAATCCAAACATATACCGATCAAACTAGAAAATTACACAAATCAAAATTGCGTAGGATCCGGAAGTGATTGAACACTATCTCTTCAATTACAGATCCTCAACAATGAACTCCACACTAAGTGACGAAATGTTGGTGGTCCTGTGTCATCATCACCTACTCGACATAAAGAATAAATTTATAGCCCGCAAACCTTTTAGGCCGACCAAAGAAGAGGCTCACGCCCAGCTGCAAATAGTCGAGAGACTATTTGAACTAGCAGCGGGAGTCGCAGTTACTAGAAATATGAGAAAGAATCAGATACAACCACTAGTTCGAGTTGTAGAGGAGCTCACCCAGCTTCTTAAGGGAGACCCGAATGACACCTCTGGGCTCGCTTAACTTTCGTTTTTTGTCTTACTTTTAAATTTTAACAACAAAACTAATATATTTTTCATACTTGTAGGAAGACGAACCGGCACACGAAGCAAACCACGGACTTAACCATTTTTCTTCTTTCAGCCCACAAAAAAAAAAAAAAAAAAAAAAAAAAAAAAAAAAAAAAAAAAAAAAAAAAAAAAAAACTTTTGTTCACTCTACGATACACACTAAAGTCCCTTTATATTTTAGGCCCCGACGAATCAAGCAGATCAGACAATGACATCCAACACGGTTTTCATTATTATCGCAGCCGCACTATCATGCATTGGATTTGCGCAGGATATACAGATCAAAGATCTCATCCGGAATCCAGGACTTATCACTCTAAAGGTAGGAAATAGTTTCATCAGAGTTGGTAACCATAAAATGATCCACAAAATTGATCTTGAAAATTACGAACCAACTCTCATGAAACTCTCCCTAACCCTGAGGGGACTACGAACCTTTAATGATTCGATAGATGTTGTTAACGTCCTAGAAAATAAGTTCGAATCTACTAAAAAGTTATATCAAAATTTAGTTCCCCACATTAGGCAAAAGAGAGGTCTAGTAAATTTTTTAGGCAGCACAATTAAGCAAATCACAGGAAACTTAGACAACAATGATTTGATAGAGATTTCGAAAACCTTAGATAATTTAAAGATGCACGGTCAGATTTTAACCAACGAGAATAACGAACAAGCAAAAATCAATATTCAATTACAGAATAGAATCAACCGTATCATTTCCGAACTCGAAAACCAACACAGTCAGATTAGAGACAACATCATTAAAAACCGATCAGGGTCGAGTTCTAACTTCAACCTTTTAAAAGAAATCATTAAAATCAACATTTGGTTAGACACATTTCGCCACCACTTAGAATCATTGTCAGAGGCCGTGCACTTGGCAAGACTGGGGATCATTTCAAAAGACATTCTCGCTCCGGAAGAACTAGACTTTGCTGCCTCTCTTTTAAAGAATCAAGGAATTTCAATTCCTCAAATCGATAAGGTTTACAACTTTTTGGACCTAACTGCATATTACAATAACAGCCAAATTGTATTTATAATAGAAATCCCAAAGCTTAGCTCTCAGAAATTCGAACTTTTCTTGCTAGAATCATTGATCATAGGGAATAAAAGTCTAAACCTGCCTGCTACCTACGCCATAAAAAACGACGAGGAAACATTCTTCGTTAACAAAGACTGCCAACACGTCCAAGAATATTTCATCTGTGAGGTGGAAAACTTGAGAAATTACACTCAAGATAACTGCTTCTCTAAACTCTTAAGAGGCTCATCCGGTAGTTGCAAGTTCAAAGAGGTCCTTCAAACAACAAAGATTAAACAGATTTTGAGTAATTATTTGGTGCTCAATCAAGTAGTTCAAGAAAAAATCACAACCACATGTGGTATGCGAAACCGAACTCTGACCGGATCCTTTCTAGTCGAGTATCATAACTGCACCATAATGATTAATGGCACTAAATTCTCAAACGAGGAAACACTCAAGAGTGAATCACCACAAATTCAATCCCTAGATGGATTAAATATTGAAGCAAACTCGATAGAACCAGTAATAGATTTCAAAAAGCTAACTATAAAGAACAGACACCATTTGGAAAAATTCGCTAAAGTACAGAGCTACACATCATACACCTCGATCAGCCTATCCAGCCTCGGTATTCTAATAGGGTTAGCAATTATCACGTTCCTGCTACGTAACAGCCTTGTGAAGTTGCTACATTTCAAAACTTGTAAGAATCGGGACGATTCTTTTCCAAAGGAGGATCTAGTTAAGGACCTGTCCTCAACATTGGGACAAACTTTAAATCGCATCGGCCAACAACAACAACAGATGGCCGACGCACTAAATAAGATCCAACAACAACAATAATAACAAACACTGACCATCCACCACCCCAAAGAATGAAGCCTACCCTGGAGCCAAATTAACTTGAACAGCAACGACAGCAACAACAACAAAAGCCACGACGACGAGTAAGAGCATTCCACAGCACACGGAGTCAAGTTCCCCCACATGTGTAAAGCACAGCAGAAAATACCAACGGCGACGGCGTGGTGCGAAACTTCAACCCAGCAATCCATGCGCACCTGACTTTAGCGCACCACAAGATGCTGACGAGGACGATAACGACGACGACGATGAGGATGGCCACGGCATGGCAGGTTGACAACAAGGTACAGTCTATTTTCGATAGGTCAGCATATCCATGCTGTAGGGACTTAGGCAAAGGTAAATTGAATATACAACATTCATTCCGTTTTCTGTAGCTTGCCGAGTCAGTTCGTGTCTAAACACTCCGAAATTCTTCTGATTTAGTTTTGTTAATTTCCATTTTTCAAATCAAGTTAAGTGTTAAGTGTTTTTTAAAAACTCTTTTTGGTAAACGTAAATTTTTACTTATATATTCTTATGTGGAATGTTATAATTATAGCAATAGCCTTTTGTTTATAAAGGAGGGGATGTGGTAGACAGCGCAAGTCGTTAGTATATCCCGCCTCCGCATAGATGTGTCGGTTGTGTATTGGTGCCACCTCACTGATACCGACGCTTCGACTAACAGCGGAGCGAACGCATTCAGTCATTCTGATGCTTAGACGCGTGTGCTTCGGATCTCGGTACCACAGTATTAAAGAGTGATGAATACGCGGTGTTTGACAGTACATCAAATAGCAGCTTTTTTGTTAACACGATGATCGATTCGTAAGATCATAGTCTTAGTCCATATTTTAGACAAGCGGTAGTGTCTCGAAACCGGTTCTGGGTGTCCCACTGGAAGTTGTTAAATATAAAAGTGATCTATACCCAGCTTGTTAGTATCGTCTTGATGTTGATCAGTCTCCAGTGCTAGTGAAGTTGCTCAAGCAGTTAACTGAGATTATTTAGCTTTGCTTATGCGTTGAACATAACATCGGACTATGTGCCATCATAAGTTTTCAATTCAATGATGGCTTTGATAAAATGCTTGCTTTTCTTAAAAAAAATATCAGGATTCAGGAGCACTTTGACTTACGTCGACGGAAAGATCGTGAGAACATATTCGACGAGAAAGGCACTATCACCACTAGGTGGATTAATTTGGGTTTTTAGATCTTGTACCGACTTTTCGAACCCTCTAAGCAGAATACCCTCTTCGAATGAGTGTATTCTTCAGTTTCGTACCTTTTAATTCCGCCCTAATTTTTCAAATTAATTTCTCAAAGATAGTATAAATATTTGTAAAATTTCAAAAATCATGTTGATTTCATCATAAAAGTTTTAAAAATAAGAAGAAACTAAGATGCAAAAAAGGTAAAACAAGCTGCTGAATTTCAACAATTCAGCCAAAAATTCTAAAGCGTTTGCAATAATTAAAGAATTCTTATTGAATGAAAATGACTACACAGAACTTGACCAAAGCTTCAACTTTTTGCGGAAATTGCAAAGCAACACTTTTATTCATTTTGAAAAATTTCGGCAAACTGGGACACATGAACTTATTTTCATAAATTTCAACTTAACCCTTTAGGCCTGGATTGGCCATATATAACCCCATTGATGAAACCGAGCATAACAAACTTATTCGAGGTTGTGGCAGTACTGATGAAACAGTCCAATTTGAAAAGGTCAAAGCTAGCTCTTCACACTACCAGATCGGCAAACCTGCATGCCGCTAAGCTGTTCCGAAGACCTTGTAATTATTCTGAAAAGAACGTAAATAATGTTCTTGAAATTAAACACTTTGGACAAGTTATAGTAAAATCAAAAGCTAAGCTGGATCATAAGAATTCCAAAAACAATTCCAAAAACTTAAAATTTTAAAATGTGGTTTAAATTGATATGTTTAAAAAGGATACCAGAAATCCTATGGAACAATCGAAGAGTCAGGAAAGATTATAAAAAATGTGACCGACACTAGTTTTACTAATAAAAAAAATTAAAGGTGTTCCGCAATACAAATAAAGAGTTTGTTTTTTTTTTGTTACGTCACAAAAGCCAAAATTCTGCGGCGCACCTGGGAAAACTTCGCGGCGCACAGTTTGGGAAGCACTGTTATGTGGGAATCCTATATATATGTTATATAATAATATGTTATATAACATGGGACAATTATGCGTAGAACAGCAGTTTACATGTACTAAAAAAAACAACCATAAAGTTTATGCTCACTTTACCTAGGGTATAACTACCAGGCGTCGAATCACTTTGCGGTCATCGACAAAGTTTTTTTTGGCATAATAGTCATCTACGAGAATACCAAAAGATTTAATTGTTGAACGCTTACAGTGCAGCCTAGCGGCAAAAGTGGAAAACTTAAGATTTCTGCATACATTTCACGCTAAGATCAGGTTACCTATTTTTCTAAAATATGAGTAATTATTACTCAAATTTGCGTAAACTTCACGCAAATATGGATAAATAAAACTCATATTTTGAAAAAGTGCACATTCGCATGGAGAGGTAAATTTTACCCATATATGGGTAACAATTACTCATATTTCGGTACACATTACCCATATTTGAGTTTTGTTTACCTATATTTGAGTATCATTTACGCATATTTGCGGCACTTTTTGGAAAAAAGGTAAACTGATCTTAGCGTGCTGGTGTTTTCCCATACTAACTTCAAGCTTGTTGAGCGCCCCCTTATAGGCTTGACCGACTTTGCTCAAATTCTGAACATAGCTTCTGAGAGTCCCAAACAACTAATTTAGAAGGTAAAAAATGGTATTTTTTGAAATTTTTGTTTTCCATATAATTGTGGGCTACCTTATTGTAGATACAAAGGCTTTTAACCCACGGAGTTATTAGAGGATCTGTACATCTACACAGTTCAA
>NC_085137.1:409022605-409042003 GCF_035046485.1 Aedes albopictus
CTCCTGGATTTGGGGTGAAGTTTATCATACAACAACATAACACTCTAAGATTGGAAAATTATTGAGAAAACTAAATTTGATGATTATTACGATTAAGGTTTTAAAACTCTTACAACTGGTGTATTTCTATGTAAATAATAAAACAAGGTTTAGTAAACTCAGTAAATCCCAGAACAAACTTAGAAGGAAATTCCGAGATGAATGCATGACGGAAACTCGAAAACAAATCAGGCAGCATCCATTTATTACGTAACGCTAAAATCGAAATTTTTTGACCCCCCCTCCCCCCACCGTAACGCTTTTTTGTATGAAAACCCGGAAATTTTTGTATGGGCCGTAACGCTTGGCCATACTACCCCCCCCCCCCTCCCCCTAGAGCGTTACGTAATTTGTGGATGGCGCCTCATGAAGAAATGATTTAATGAATCTCGGGAAAAAATATTGAAAGAAACTCGGGAGAAAGCCCTGAAGGAATTTCTAAATAAACTTCGGGAGGAACACCAAATATATTGCCGGAAGGAGTCCCAGGAGAAATCCTCGAAGGAATCTCGGGGCAGTCTTTGAGAGAATCCTTTAAAAATCAAAGGAAGATTCCCTAAAGCAAATGCAGGAAGACTCAATAAAGGAACGCTGGGATGAATTGCTCCCTATATGAATAAAGAAGTCCTGGAGAAATTCCAGAAAGAATTCTGAAAAAAAAGTTGCAGTCCCTAAAAGTATCTTGGAGTAATCCCTGAAGGCATCTGAAAAGGAATAACCTGAACACATCCATCGAAGAATTCTGGAAGTGATATCTGAAAGAATCCCGAAGGAACCCCAGGATAAATCGCCAAAGGAATCATTAAAGGAATGGCAAAAGTAACCAATACAGGAATCCCAGTAAAAATTACTGAAAGAGTACCGCATTAATCTCTGATGAAATTGCGGAAGGAATTACTAAAGGAATACCAGGAGAAACCCCGTAAGAAATCTCAGAAGAAGTTTCAGTAGAAATTCCAGGAGAAATCCTTATTCCTTTAATTTCTAAAAGAATTTCTAAAGGAAACTTAAATTCTAAATTACTTGCTGAAGGAAACCCAGAAATAATCCCAAAAAGATTTATGAATGTGTGTCCGGAGGAATACACTCCCGATCCAAAGGTTGGGGTCACCCCCTCAAAAAGATGTCATTTTTGAGGCCTATATCTCCGCCAATTTGCGTCCGATTCCAAAACCCTAGGTCTCATTCAAAAGATAATAAGTCAAATAAACTTTAAACATGAATTATTTGATACTTTTACAAAAATATTTGTATGTAGAGTAATGCGGGGCAAAAGTTCGCACGGGGCAAAAGTTCGCAGTGGGTCTTTTTCTGAGCACGAGTTAAGAACCCAAACAAATCTGTATGGGTTCGACACATAATCAGGTCAGCAACTCTTCAATAAAAATTGGAACCATTTCGTTATGGTTTGCAGAGTAATGCGAAAAAATGTGTTTCTCGGTGTTTTGATAGAAGTTTTGGACCTTTTGGAATAAGAATTTGTAGTAACAGGAAGAAGAAGAAGAACATAACCTCTTGATGTCGGAGAACTGTTATTCCATAGTAGTTCGCGAGGTGCACTCGGATAAACAATAAACTACTAGTGCTTCTTGCAGAAAGGGACATCGTTAAAACCTCGACAGTGGGGCAAAAGTTCGCAGTAGCTGTGGGGCAAAAGTTCGCACTAGATTTCTGCATCAATATAATTACAGAATCTTTGAAGCAATGATAATTTCGTATAGAAACTACTATATATGCATAATATGTGTAGTATGCACCCTGAAATCGTTGTGGCAAAGGGTTTGAACTTACTTTTGTAAGAAGTTTGATTGTAAGGCATACATTATGTTCACTTATTTAAATCAATAAATGAAAAATGGCTAAACACTTTTTAAAACATTTTCTCCGTTATCCTCGTCGTATCTTTTCGTATGTTTTTGAAAGTCTTATGTTCATCTACTTTACCGGGGTCTTTCATAGTTTAGTTTGTAAATTCACAGTTGTAATGCATCACCATACTGACGGGGATAAGATTCGATTACGGTACCGTTCAACAGTTTTGCTGCATATTTGATTTTTTTTTTCATGTATTTTGTGCAACACGTATCTCTTCGATTACCCCACAATGTATGTTGACAACCTCAGTAATGCTGTAAAGGACATCTCTTAGTTGAAAGTTGGGAAAATCTTCATAAAACACACTCTATACAAAAGCTGAACACCAGGTCGTATTCCAGTTGGGCCGTAAAGCTAAGAACAGAAAGAAACAGATTTCATGGCTAGAGTGAAAAGACGAACATGAATTAACATGAAATAAATGAACATCACACCAATAAACTACCCTGTACAAGGTGCGAACTTTTGCCCCCACAATGGGGCAAAAGTTCGCATTGGAGTACTTGTTTTAAAAATTGTATTACTAAAACTACAAAAGAAACGCGAAAAAATCTAGTACTACGTTTTGAAGGCAACATGATAGGGACTCGTTTGACGAAGAAAAACGATATTGTTTTCTTTTCGTTCAATAGTTATTTTGTGAAGTCTGTTAGGTGCGAACTTTTGCCCCGCATTACTCTAAACTCAGTGGCGCTTCCCTAACCTCAAATCTACCTGTGCACCAAGTATAAATTCTTGAATTTATTGAACAAATTTGCTTGTAATAAGTAGAAAATGACGAGAATAAATGATTTCACTCATTTCTATTTCGATTTTGATCATAAATTGCATGCAATTGCATGTTTTAGAGTCGGTGCACAGGTAAAAAGTTAGGTTACGCGACGCCACTGTGTAAACTTAACCCAACGTTGCCAAATTTTATAAAAAATGAATATAAACTTACGACAGTGTCTTTGGAAATGGGATCGACTAAATTTTAAGATGATAGCGGTATTTAATTTAACCTATTTTCTATTAGCATTCAACTGCTTTTTATCGAACTTAGCTCAAAAATCTAGAAAAAAAAGTTATTAACCTTCCAGGACGCGCGCCATCAAACAACCGAAACTGCACCGCGCTCGCGCTGTATACGAGAAGCGAGGTTTTTTGATGGTGTTGTACTTTTTACAACAGCGCGCGCGCTGAAGGGTTAAGTAAATTAACGCTTGATGTCATAGAGCAAAAGTTTGGGGTCACTTTGGTAAAACATGGAAAACATAAAAATATTGAAAAAAAAATCAATAAAAAACCATGGAAGGATGAACCCTTAAATGATGAAAAAATACTGGTATCCCGGAAGAAAACCCAGGAAGAATTGTAGAAAAATCTCTGAAATAATCCTTGAAAAAATCCCAAACAAATCTCGTGAGAAATCTTAAAAAATTTCCCGGGTGAAAAAATGCAGGAATCCCGGTGGAAATCTCTGATGGAGAGCTGGAAATATTTCTGATGCAATACCGAAAGAAACCCTAGAAGCAATCTCAGGGTGGCCACTAAATATCAGTTTTGAAATTCCCGTCTTTTTCCCGGTACGATTTCTGAAATTTTCCCGGTTTTTAAAATGCACATTTTTTAAGTAGGTAACGCCCAATTTTCGTATCATATAGATGATAAGGCTGATACAAATTTAATTTTGACTTTTTGTCTCCCCCCCCCCTTCAAAAATTTTTTGCTGGATTTTGCATTTTGAGGGGACAGATAAAAAAATATTTATAAAAAAATATCGGGTCTTGCCAAAAATTCTTTAACAAATCCGATGAGTTTTTAATATTTTTCAGAATAAATGTTTTATTATTTTTATCCCCCCCCCCCCTCGATCAGCCAAAGAGTGGTGGGACGAAAAGTGAAATAAATATTTGTAACGGCCTACGTACCATGTAAAAATGCACTTGCAGTTGCAATCCTGTCAACACTATGGACTAGACATTTATAGTTTAATATTATTCTTGACGTAATTCATCTGTGGAAAAAATGGAAGTAACTACCAACGATGACATAAAAGGCGTATGCTACACAATTGTACTTACAACATATTTTTATTCGGCTCCAAATAGTGCAGAATTCAAGCTTTCCCTCAGTCATTATTTTACTTATTTTCTTGTACTTAAAAAAACAAGTGTAGAAGTGGTAGCTAACTATGACAGATCTATAATAGGTAAGATGTGCATATAAAATCAGCAAAGGTCGCACTCGATTATTCGGGACATGGAGGATAATCGAAACATTTTTTTTTAAATTTTATTCATTAGCGTGGGTGCCCTAACGCAACTTCATTGGTGTTGTTTCCGGGGATTCCTCCAGGATGTCCAACTGAGTATTCCCCCAAAAACTTGCATTTGGAGATTCTTACAAAGTTTTGTCTGAGATTTCATCTTTCGATTACTCCAATAATACTATCTTGGATTTCTTCAGTAACTTCTGTTAGCGATTCCAATTCCACCTTGTATATCTTTTGTGGATTCCTCTAGATTCCTTAACCGTCTATAACTACCGCGGTTGGCCACCACCGCCAGCACCACGCTAATACTGAACACAAAAAGAGAGATTTTTTCAAAGTGTTGTACAAAAAACAACGGCGCGATCGCTCGAAGGTTAATGGTTTTATTTTGGAAGAGGTTCCTTTAAGGAATTTAGGATTTTAGTCAGTCTGTTGGCAATTAGGGAATAGAACTTTTGGTCTGGGATGGATCATGAATTCGATCTAGGGATTTCTCCTGGAACTCCTTAAGGATTCCCATAAGAATCTCCCACATATCTAGAAGGTTTCCCAAGGTACTCTTGGAAGAGTTCTCGATTACAAAACTCCCGCAGAAGTTTGATTTTCAAGATTCTGGAGTATTTCCAGAAATAGCTATCGTAAAGTTTTTGTAAGAAATTTTGGGACATCATCCAGAAGGAACTTCTGGGTGATTTGCAGAGGGAGCTTCTAAAGGATGCCCAAAAGCAACTCCTGGAGCAACTCCAAAAGCAACTTTCATAAGCAACTCCTGGAGGTTTCTTTGAACAAACTCCTGGAGGGTGCCCAAGAACTCTTGAAGGAAACGCAGTAAGAAACACTGGAGAAATTCCAAAAGCAAATATAAAATAAAGATAAAATTCAGCAAAATATCTTGGAAGTTTTCAAAACCAAAGTTTCAGAAGGCACTCCTGCAGAAATCGTGCAAAGAACTCGTGGAGATGGATGAGTAACAGAATGATATCCTGTAGAAATACCAGAAGAAACTCTGTAAAGAATCCCAGAAAGAAATCCTGATTGATTTATAAATAAAGCTTTCGGAGGAATTCCAGAAGAAAATTCTACGGAAACCCCAGAGGAAGCTCCAGGAAGAAAAGGAAAAAAAATCTGGAGGGATTTCAAAACAATAATCTGGGAAGAATTCCCGTAAGAAATTTTGAAGATTGGAGCAACTCCTGTTACAATTGCGGAAGGAAAATCTTGATGAATATTAAAAGGAACTCTTGAATAAACTGCAATAGGTTATGATTTTCTTATCTATTAAGATTCCTGATGAAATTTCGGAAAGATTCCCTGAAAAAAAAACTACAATAAATTTAAGAAAGGACACGGGTTAATCCAAAAAGAAACTTTTGAAAAAATCTCAGATGTAAGAAACTTTTTCCTCGAAAAAATCTCATCGCATTCCAAGAGATAATCAAGCGGTACAAAAACCTAGAGGAATTCTAGAAGAAACTTCTTGAAGAATCCCAAGTTCTGTTTTAAGGAAATTCCAAGTGATTGCACAGGCGAATTTCTTGAGATTTCGTAGAAGTATCCCAGGAGTATTTTTGTTTGGCTTTGATTTTGCAGATTTTCGATGAGGTGTAAACATTCAAATATGCACATCAAGTTACTCTTAACAACAATTTTCCCGGTAATCATTCCAAATTCCCGGCATTTTCCCGCTTTTTTCCCGGTCGTTCCGAATTCCCGTCTTTTTCCCGGTTTTCCAGTTTTTCCCGGTTCGGTGGCCACCCTGCAATCTGTAAAGAACTCCCGGGAAGCATCAATGAAGGAATGCAGAAGAGAATCTTGAATGGAATCCCGGGGAAAAAATACCGGAAAAAAATTTGAAAGAATCTCGAGAGAAATCTATCAAAACAATCATGGGAGGAATCTCTTTAGAAATCGCGGGGAGATCCAGAGCGTGAAATCCCTAAAGCAATCCCGAAGAAATCCCGGGAAAAATCGTTGAAGGAATGCCGAGAAGAATCCTTGAAAGAATTCCTGAATGCATCTTGGGAGAGAACCCCTAAAGGAAACTCGGAATAAACAAAACATGAAGAAATCCTGGGAGGTACATATACTAATGAAGGAAGTCTGAGAGGAAGGTGTCCCGGAAGGAATCCTTGAAGGAAGCCCGAACGAAATCCCTGAAGCAATCCTGAGAGATAACCCAAAAACAATGCTTGGGAAATTCTTGATGGAATCTCGCGAATAGTCCGTGAAAAAATACCCAGACGGAATCTCGGGAAAACCCGAATGGAAGCCCACGAGGAATCAATGAAGGAACCCTGAAAGAATTGAGGGAATCCCGGGTCTCCAGATAGCCTAGTGGTTATGGCTATAGATCGCCAATTCGGAGACGGCGGGTTCGATTCCCGTATCGGTCAAAAAATTTTCTTGACTCCCTGGGCATAGTGTATCATTGTACTTGCCACACAATGTACAGGGGATACTCAAAATAACTGGGATAGGTAAAATTTTCACTTTTCAAAAAATGTTCAACTCGCTGTAACTGTTCGAAAAGGGCATCACATATTCTCAAATTTTTACTGTATGTTCATCAACTTGTTGTTTATCAGTGGTCAAAATTTGGAAAAGATCGAGCCATTGTACACGAAGTTATAAAAGTTCTAGAAAAAGGTATAATTATCCAACTTTGAGCTGTTATATCTCCGGATTCAATGAACCGAATGCAATGAAATTTTGATCATTTATGACTAATATAATGAGCTATCAAAAACCTTTGACTAAACTTTAAATAAAATCATGCTGAGCTTACTTAGTATTCCCACATTTATGAATTTGTTTATTTTTTTTCACTTTCTACGTAGTTTATGAGCAGTCCCTAGCTAATTTGAAACCAATTAAAATAGTTATTAGAACTATTATTAACAACCGAATCATGCGATGGCTACAAGTACACATGAACCTCTAAAACAAAGTTATAAAAAAGAATGCACGAAATTAGGGGCCCATACAAATAGTGAATTCCTAATTTCGTCAACAACATAAATGTTGAAACAAAATAAGAAAACAGCATTTTTAAGTAATTTTATTGCGTATTATAATAAAACATATTGAATTGAAATAATCAAACAAAAATTGGAATATTTACTTTTGCTAGAGATCGAAATACTTGTTCACTTCCGTGAGTGTTTATTTTTTCGTATCTCTGAATATTGCATCTGCTATTTGCATACATTTGCAATTTATTTTTCAATCTTTGACATAAATCAAATTTTTCATTTCTTTTTTTGTGGATTGTATTGAGATCCAATGTAGTTTTGAGGGTCTAGCAAACTTTTGATGATTCCGCTGTTAATTAGATAATAATTCTCTCAGATGTCAGAAGTTAACGAAGTTTGGGCGCGCACGAAATTAGGGCACCCCACGGTATCAATAATATTTTCAGTTTGCAAGTTTTAATCGAAACACGGTATTTGGAACACAAAAGGAACCATGTCCTAATACCGTGTATTGGTACTTTGCACTCACATTCTGTAAACATTTTAAATTTCTTGTTTTTGTAAATATGGGCCAAATTTATCACGCCTAACTTGAGAAGGTTTAATATGCTAATGATTAAAATAGTTACTTTGTAAAAAAAAATACAATTAGTATTGAGTTTCTCATAATTTATTAGACTACTGTGCAAATATTTTTTGCACAGTGATTATTTGCACACCTCACTGAACACCTTCGTTTCCTCACGGTTACCCCGACAACTTTTTTTCCTCACTGTTAGGATTTTTTCACCCAACGTTTGATGAGTTCAATTGTTTTGACTACCGTCGTATCCGCAGCCAGAGAAAAAAAAATCGAAATAGAGCTCATGTATTTAGGAGTGTCGGAGTAAATTGAAATAAATCTGGGCCACTGCATAGTTTTGGGGAACCAGCTAGATGAATCTGTGGCCTCTAGAAACAATGTGGGGGTTCCAAGAGCCGGAAACAGCCGAGGGCAAGTTAGGGAAGGGTCTTGGGAAGGGTGGATTTTAGATCGAAAGCTACTACATTCTTAGTGAAGTTGAGGATGTATTCAGTCGGTAGGTATGCAAGGATACGTCGGGTAGAAACTGTTATTTTAGTTTTGCAAGAAGGCTCATGGATTCGGGAGGGATACGATTATGGGTAAAAAAACGGCACCGTATTAGCTGCATCACACGGCCCGGTTTAGAGTAAATTGCCAGCGCATATCACCCGGCAAAAAACTACTCTTTGACTCTCGTTTCCCTTCTGGTTTTACCCGGACGTAGCCAGACCAAACCCAATACACGAAATATTTCCTAAAAACAAGTGTCGCTGAAGTTTGTCGTCTGTGAGCTCGCTTCTTTTGTGTTGTCAAATATTTTGCACACGCCTACTGATATTAGTGAGTGTGCAAATTGTATCTCACTGAAACAGGAACTGCAATAGAGTCTAAAAATTCATGCAATCGTCAATAAAATATTTGAGTTTTTTTTTTGTCAAATACACGGTATTAGGAGGCACACGGTATTATGGCATGTCACGGTATTCTTTTCAAGAATCTCTGAAAATTCGGCTTTCTGGCGTAATCCCCATCAGGATTCTGAGGAAATTTCTCTTATGTTTCTGGGGAATTTGTCTCATGATTCTGGAGAAATCCTTGGGATTCTGGGGCTATATTTTTCAAGACTATAGGGCACTTTCTTTCAGAATTATTAATTATTGAAAAATTTCTCACGAGATTCTGGGTAGAATTCTTTAGAAAAAAATGGATTTTGAAGAATCCTTCGCATAGATTTTGTGATTCCTCTTAGGGTTCGGAAGAAATCCTTCTCAGCATTCTACGAGAATCCCAGCAGAAATATGGTTTTCGTATTCTGGGTCAGTAGCTTCCAGAGTCCCTCTTAGTAATCAGGGAAAATCCCTGGCAAGATCATGCGAAGATTCTCTTGAGATTCTTGTTTAATTATTTAAAGTATTCTAGAGGAATCAATATTAGAGTTCTGGGACTTTCCCTTTCAGGAATTTGGGGAGTCCTTTTAAAGATTCTGGGGGAATGTCTTTCAGGAATCTGGTATTGTTTCTGTTTATGTGGGAATGCCTCTCAGAATTCCAGAGAATCCTTCTCAGGATACCGGGGAAGTGCATTTTAGAAGTTGTCGTAATCCCTTCCAGAAAGAATTCTTATCAGATTTTCGAAAAAAAAAACAGTACGCTACTTTTCTGCCGAATGTTGGCGTTTGTCGCGACTCTTCCGGGTCCTGAATGTAGTAATGGAAGGTAACTCTCCGTACCTTTACCAAGTTTGTATCGAGAATCGTTGCAGAAGCATTCGAAGCAAACGTATCCGTTGAGTTTATGCCAGAAATGAAAACAAAGTACTCCTGTTTCGACAATAGAACGAATAAAGAAAATGGTGCGGTCTACAACCACAACGACGCCAGTGAGCCGGGGGTAATGGAATCCGGAAAACGAGCTTGTACAGTGTGCGGGAGAACAGATCATCAGCTGAGATACTGCCAGGACTTTCGGAATATGTCGCCCGAGAGTCGTGTAGAATTAGTTCGGGAGTCTAAGCTCTGCAAAGTTTGCCTAAATGACCATGGCAATGCGGAGTGCAGATTCAGGATACGATGTACCATTGGCGGGTGTACGGAAAGTCACAATCCATTACTACATTCAGGACCCGGAAGAGTCGCGACAAACGCCAACATTCGGCAGAAAAGTAGCGTACTGTTTCGAGTGTTACCTGTTACGTTGTCTTTCCGGAATCAATCTGTTACTACGTTGGCGCTTCTGGATGAAGGATCATCAATAACGATGGTGGAGAAGGATTTGGCAGACGAGTTGGGCGCGGAGGGCATTCCACAAAAACTTGAAATTAGTTGGACCGGAGACGTTGCTCGTGTTGAGGACAATACGAAGAAAATCAGCCTTAAGATCTGTGCCGTAGGTGGGACGCAATCAATGCTGATGAATGAGGTGTGCACTGTAGAACAGTTGATGCTGCCTGAACAGTCGCTGGATGCTCGGGAAATGGCACATCGGTACGAACACTTACGGGATATACCGGTTATGTCGTACAAAGAAAGCCGTCCAAGAATACTGATTGGATTGAGCAATTTGCATGCGATTGCACCAATTGATGCAAGGTTAAGTGGACCGGGAGAGCCAATAGCAGTTAAGTCATCATTGGGGTGGACAATATACGGCCCTCTTCGTGGGGCTGAATCGTCCAATGTTCATGTTGTAGGTCATCATGACGAAATCAAGACGGTCAAGAATTCGTTGGTGTACAGGACGAAAAAAGTTGACGAAGAAGCAGGACTTGTAGACCGGTTGGGATGGAGGCGATATAGAAAGAGAATTTCAAGAAAGCACATAAGCGGAAGATTGGAAGGGAGTTTCAACTCCATCAAGTATTGCGGACATACTGAACATGTAGTTCAAGGGTTCACGCTTTCGGTACGAAGTGGACGTCATGTGGGTTACCCAGCGGACAAGCAACCAAGTGAGAAAGCCATCAATAGAAACGGGAGCATCGAAGCAAAACAAGATTGTCGCAGTATCGGTAGCGTGGAAGATTGTTGTTGCATGAAGCACAACACAAACAAAAGTGCGCAACAGTTCAAGTGTGTTCTGGGGAGCAGAGTCAAGCAACACCGTCCTAGATGGAATTAATAGTAAATCCGGAGTATCCTGGAAACGGCTACCGGAGTTTACGGGCTGGGGAATGTTGACGGCGTAGAACTCTATCACAATTGCGCAAACAAGCGAGGAGAGTTTTCACTGTCGGGGTCTGAGTTATGCGTGACCGGTCAATAAAGATAGGTCGTGTCGTTGATGTTTACATCGACAGTGAACGCTATGAACGATTCGGAAGATTCGGTGAAGTTGTTGTTGAAAAAGACGAAATAGTTACGAATATTTGCGAGTGGTTAATCGGTTAGGTGGATTATTGTAGTCGTGAAGTTGAGAATGTGCTAATTTAAAGAATAGCTAGCTTTAATTTGCCAAGTTTCTTTTGCTGTATTCAATCAACAGTCGATGAAGTAAGAACGACTAGTGGCGCTAGGGTGGATCTGGTGCAGTGTAGTAGTGATAAAAACTAATTGAGAAATCCAAATATTTTCTAGCAATCAAATTAGCGCAGAGTTGATGGGCCAAAATAAGATCATCGTTAGATAATCGAGAGATAGGAAAAAAACATTTCTTGTAAGTAAAATGCTATTATTTAAAGGACTAACTGTAAAATGAACTTCAAAATATATTTCTAGTTTGAGCTGCGCGTAAAATGCCTGCTGCAAGAAAATAGTTATTTCCCTACCCGAACAGGTTTCTAGATATATTTCTCTTAAGAGTCTGGAAGAACCCCTCTTATGATCCTTCTCAGGATTCTGGGGAAATCACTCGTGGAATTTTTGGGAATACCTTTCGGGATTCTGGAAGAATTATTCTCAGCTTCCTAAGGGATTTTACCCAGAATTTTAGGGAAAATATGGGAGAATACTTAAAAGGATTCTGAAGGAATTCTTCTAAGGATTCTGGGGGAATCATATCTTCCAGAATTATGTGAGAGTATGTTTCAGGCAGGGATGAGAAATGTACTGGAAAAAACGATTACCGGCTGTACATTTGACATTTTTCCACACGAACATCACAGGCCCAGCCAAACTCAAACTGTTCGAAAAATAAATGTCATAACATTTTTTTTTCCAGCAGCCTTCTTCCTCGAAACGGTTTCCAAGCGCGAGAGCGCCAGTACTCGAGCACAACGACGACAAAAATTTCTGTCTCTCCCGTTTTCGCATTTTTCTGCGTTTCAAACCGCTTCTAGACAAACTTCTTTACATGCATCACAAAGCTAGGAGTGTGCTCTAGCTATTTGTGCAAATAGATTTAAATTATGTATTAAAACAAGTGAGTTATTAGCAGTTAAAAATATTTGACATTTTTCGCAATCACCCGCCTCAGCATGACTGCTCATAAATATTTTCGTGGGGAAGCGAAAACCATCAAGCGTCTGCTTGACTGCCGTCGGCGCGGCGTCTGATGGTATTGGTGCTGCCGTTGTTTTGTTTTTATTTTACTGCCTGTATCGATGAACGGTAAGCAGAAAAAAGTCTCATTCTCATGCCTGGTTTCAGGTTTCTTTGGCAAGCTCGCCCAGTATTTTGAGGGTACCTTTCCAAGGATTTTGGAGTAATCCTTCTTAAGGTTCTAAGCTAACCTTTTCAGGATTCTGGTTAATTTCTTTTAGGTTTCTTGGGGATTTCATCTTAGAATTCCAAAGATCTTTTTTGAGAGAATCTCTCTTAGTATTCTAGATGAAATTATTTTAAGAATGTGGAAGAACCGCTCTTGGATTCCTCTCAGAATTCTGGGAGAATTCATCTTAGGATTCTGGGATAATCATATTCAGAATACTGGGATAATCACTCTTAGGTTTTTGGAACATTTTGGGAGAATCTCAAGGGAAAGGATTCTGAGACAATTTATCACAAGGTTGTGGGGGAATTCCTCTCGGGACTCTGAGACAATCCGTTTCATAGATATGGAGTCATCTCTCTTAGGTAATGTCGCTCAGGATTCTGGTGTAAACATTTTCAGCATTCTGAAGAAATCTCTCTCTCATAATTCTAGAGGAACTCTTTTCAGAATTCTAGAGATTCTGGGGGAATTTGCCTCAAACTTCTCAGAGTTCTGGGCTCAAGATTTTTCTTTCGATTCAAAAATAATAATTTCATTTTTTTAAATGCACTGTCTCATTTTATCTCGTTATATCCATTTTCGAATCAGTGTCGCGAAATGTTCGAAGTGCAATTTCAAATTTTGATATTGAATTCATTAATAAAACATGCCATGAAGTTCAAATGCAAATAATAGCTTTGTCATATTTTATAATATCGAATCGATGTGAAAACATCGATTCAAAGCATTCGATTAAATCGGTGAATCGATTATGCTGAACCGATTCGAATCGATTCACAAAAATCGATGTCTCAGCCAGATATGCTGGTCCTTTATGGGCACGAAACATCTACGTGCAGAGGATCAACGCGCTCTTGGAGTTTTCGAACGGAAGGCGGAGTGCAGATGGAAGACGGGAATCACGAGCTGCATCAGCTGCTGAGAGAACCAAGCGTCGTCCACACCACTACGATGGGCGGGATGTCGGATAAAAACCCGGTAAAATGGTTCTCAGTAGCCATCCAACCGGTACAAGACAAAGTGGCGTACAGCGAGCGAGGTGGAACGATCAAGCGGAGGACGGATATCAGTAGGTCGGCTGCAGAGGCACGTTCTCCTCCAAAAAGTGGAGGACAGACTGTGGGCCCTTCGCAGAGTGCGTGACTGGAGACGCAAAACCATGGACCGAGTCGAATGGAGACGACTCCTATGTGCAGCATGCGATACTCAGGCCTTAATCCGGTAAGTAAAGTAAGTAAGAATACATAATTCCAAATGACGAAAGGCTTACGGATTCTTATCTACGGCAATGGAAGTATTTCCAAACAATAAAATATTGTTTAAGCTGTGTAGCAGTACATGCAGAATTCCCATTTACATCTTTCATTGAAGTGATTCGTTAATCATTGGTAAATAAATTCGCGAAATCCGTGTACATAGTTTGTTCCTAATACCCATCTCTTCAAAAATCCTCGTTCAGTACCAGAATAAAGCCGAGCCTAATCACTTCTGTTCCGAAATCGATGGGTACGTGAAAATTATTCCAAACAATTTCATTATCGATTCGTTCATACCCAACCCATTGCATTATTGTGCACTGCTTGCTAATGACCCTGAACTCGGCTGCATCGCTTCTTTTCGATTGGTTTGGTACTCACCTTGAAGTTGAACACAAACCGTCCCCCCTTGTAGAATCCTTCGTCGGGGCAGATGACCAGCTTGAAGTTGAGCAAATCGTCCGGGTCGGGAAATTCCGTGGCACAGGTTTTCGGCAGATTCAGCTCGTTAATATCTGTTTTCATTTTTGGAAATTGACCGTGAAAAAAGTGGAACGAGAATCCATCCCCATCGATGGTGTGCGATTGTGTGTGTGTTTACCTTTCGTGATTCTCAGCTGGGCCGCGGTGAAGGCCTTCTTCTGGGGTCCTCCGGACTTTGGCGTCGCTTCGCCGTCCTTCTTCTGTTGCTTCAGCGAGAAAAGTTTAATCATTTTGGCCTTCTGGTTCGGTGTGGTTGTTGATTAGACGACGGAGCTGAACGAGAAAATGACCACAAAAATTTTGACAGCTACTTGCTTCCAAGGCTTTGCAGGCGAAGTGCTGGTTGAGACGATGGTGGGGGTAAATTTCTCTTCCTGCTGCTTCTTGACAACAACGGGGACTAATGATTTTGAATGACGATTTTTCAATCACTTCGCGCGAAAGCCAAACAAAAGAACGCGGATTTTCGGCGCACCTGACTAATGACGATCAATGACGGAGCGTGGCAAGGAGCAGTCGGAAGAACGGAACTTTTGCGCTGCGACGGAGACGAAATTTTCCACAACAATGCAAACCCAGGAGGGGGTGTGGGTCTTGACGACGGGAATCTTCCAGTCAGCAATAACCTGGATCCGAAACACAAATCAAAGTATCCACTAGTCGCGCCTGCAATCCGCGGTACCGACGGAAACGGAGGTCTATTTTGGGGGCCAATTTCCGAGGTAACTTTTCACTTTTTTCGTAGCTGCTGCAGTTTTCCTTTCTCCTCACAACTCGCGTACAATCAATCAACAACGAAAAACGGAGATGCGAGGCGAGTGCTGCGCTGTGGCACGCACACAAACGAACCTCCACCGCAGCAAAGCGAACGAAAATGACAGCAAGGTGACTTCGACGTTGCGAGGTTTGTTGATCAACCAGTGCTGCCAGATTTGGCATATTAGAACAAGATATTTGGAAATGTGGTGAATGGATTACTGCAGGCCCCTGGCACGGCCTATATCAATAGTGGTTTCTGCTTTTAGTGGTGTTGCGTGTACATACACGGTGCATTACACGAACACCACCTGAGTTACTGGTTGAAAATAGTAAACAAAGATCAGCTGTTCCCAGCAAAATAAAATGGGCATATTTTCAACCAGTAGATTTGCATTAGTGTTCGTGACACCGCGCTGCGAAACCACTATGCGGAATCATGCACTCAGGAAAATTGCCTCATACTTAATGGCAAATAAATATCCATGTGCCAAACTACATCCAAAGTATATGCAACCAATACCCGATTACGCAGGCAAATTAGCGCATGAATAGTATGTGCTCTAAATTGTATGAGTAGCGACTCATACAATTTAGAGCACATACTATTCATGCGCTAATTTGGTATGGTGCTTCATCAGAACTATAAATCGCACTAATGGAAAACATTTGTTTACCCCCATTGACCAATCCAAATTCTTGTGTGCACACTAAGATTCTGATTTTCCAGCTCAGTAAAATTTTCGCTGAGTTCTGCAATTTTTTCATCTTTTTACTGAGTTTTCAACAGCAGATTTATCTCGGTACACTCGGTAATCAATATTTACCGTTCATCAGTAACGATATTTACCGTTCATCTGTAATTTTTGACAGTTCATTTGCAGAACTCGTTAACTCATTTACAGAGTATTCAGCAAAAGAGATAACCGAGCGTACCGAGTTAAATCTGCTGTTGAGAACTCAGTAAAAAGATGGGGAAAATACCGAGCTGATCTTAGTGTGTGGTAGTGGTTTGTGTTCAGATTTCCCGTGTTAATCTATCTGTAAGAACTTTGTAAACATCTTTTGTTCTCACGTATATGGATAGGCTTGCATTAGGTTTCGTGAGACATTTTTTGGACAACTCAATTGCAAAAATCCATGTCCTGGACACATAGAAGGAATGAAGATTTTTTCCCAGTGTGGTAGACAGGATGTCCTGGGCGCTAATAAATAGCGCCCACTGTCAAATGCGAAAACACCAACAATTTTTTGTTTAACGTTTATTTTGGTTTGTTGATCAGTTTTTGGAATCATTTTTTCCACCGCTTATGATCACAAAACTATTGGGGGTGGAAGCTCAGGTAAAATATTATCTCCTGGGCGCCCATTAAAAACACCACCCCCGGCGAAGACTGGCGCTCGAGCCTAGCTATTTAGCACTGTAGTTGGAGGAAATGCCAATGCAGAACCCGTAGCTTCCGGGAAGGTAAGCCCAGCTCCCTGGGTTAGTGGGTTGGTGTCAGGCCCTGCGAGCCAGCCGTAAAAAAGACTAGCACCGGAAAATCAACAAGAGAAGAATGCGAACCGATACCAATGGCGACGACCACAGCGACGAAAAGGGACTTGCGATTGGAAGCTCGGTACGTGGAACTGCAGATCTGTCAACTTCATCGGGAGCACCCGCATACTCGCCGATATACTGAAGGACCGCGGGTTCGGAATCGTAGCGCTGCAGGAGGTGTGTTGGACAGGATCTATGGTGCGAACGTTTAGAGGTAATCATACCATCTACCAGAGTTGCGGCAACACACGTGAGCTGGGAACAGCTTTTATAGTGATGGGCGACATGCAGAGGCGCGTGATCGGTTGGTGGCCGATCGACGAAAGAATGTGCAGGTTGAGGATCAAGGGCCGATTCTTCAACATTAGCATAATAAACGTGCACAGCCCTCACTCCGGAAGCACTGATGATGACAAAGACGCATTTTACGCGCAGCTCGAACGCGAGTACGACCGCTGCCCAAACCACGACGTCAAGATCATCATAGGGGATCTAAACGCTCAGGTAGGCCAGGAGGAGGAATTCAGACCGACGATTGGAAAGTTCAGCGCCCACCAGCTGACGAACGAAAATGGCCTACGCCTCATCGATTTCGCCGCCTCCAAGAACACGGCCATTCGTAGCACCTTCTTCCAGCACAGCCTCCCATTTCGTTACACCTGGAGATCACCACAACAAACGGAATCGCAAATCGACCACGTTCTGATTGATGGACGGCACTTCTCCGACATTATCGACGTCAGGACCTATCGTGGCGCTAATATCGACTCTGATCACTACCTGGTGATGGTTAAACTGCGCCCAAAACTCTCCGTTATTAACAACGTACATTACCGGAGGCCGCCCCGGTACGATCTAGAGCGACTGAAGCAACCGGATGTCGCCACCGCATACGCGCAGAATCTCGAGGCAGCGTTGCCGGACGAGGGTGTGCTCGATGTGGCCCCTCTAGAGGACTGCTGGAGTACAGTCAAAGCAGCCATCAACAACGCAGCCGAGAGCACTATCGGGTACGTAGAACGGAGTCGACGAAACGATTGGTTCGACGAGGAGTGTAGAGCGGTTCTGGAGGAGAAGGATGCAGCGCGGGCGGTAATGCTGCAGCATGGAACCCGACAGAATGTGGAGCGATACAGACAGAAGCGGAAGCAGCAGACCCGTCTCTTCCGGGAGAAAAAGCGCCGCCTGGAAGAAGCGGAGTGCGAGGAAATGGAACTGCTGTGCCGCTCACAGGAAACACGTAAGTTCTATCAGAAGCTCAACGCATCCCGCAAAGGCTACGTGCCGCAAGCCGAAATCTGCAGGGATAAGGACGGGAGCCTCTTGACGGACAAACGTGAGGTGATCGAAAGGTGGAAGCAGCACTTCGACGAGCACCTGAATGGCGAAGAGAATGTAGGCACGGAGGACCAAGGCAGCGGAGGAAATGACTATGTTGGTGCAGCAGAGGACGGGAACGAACCAACTCCCACGCTGAGGGAAGTTAAGGATGCCATCCACCAGCTCAAAAACAACAAAGCGGCTGGTAAGGACGGTATCGCAGCAGAACTCATCAAGATGGGCCCGGAAAAGTTGGCCACCTGTCTGCACCAGTTAGTAGTCAAGATCTGGGAAACCGAACAGCTACCGGAGGAGTGGAAGGAAGGGATAATCTGTCCCGTCCATAAGAAAGGCGACAAGTTAATGTGTGAGAACTTTCGAGCGATCACCATTTTGAATGCCGCCTACAAAGTGCTATCCCAGATCATCTTCCGTCGTCTTTCACCTAAAGTAAATGAGTTCGTGGGAAGTTACCAAGCCGGTTTCATCGACGGCCGGTCGACAACGGACCAGATCTTCACCGTACGGCAAATCCTCCAGAAATGCTGTGAATACCAGGTCCCAACGCATCACCTGTTCATCGACTTCAAAGCGGCATACGACCAAGCATACGACAGTATCGACCGCACAGAGCTATGGAAAATTATGGACGAGAACAGCTTTCCCGGGAAGCTGACTAGACTGATAAGAGCAACGATGGACGGTGTGCAGAACAGCGTAAGGATTTCGGGTGAACTATCCAGTTCATTCGAATCTCGACGGGGACTACGACAAGGTGATGGACTTTCCTGCCTACTATTCAACATCGCGCTGGAAGGTGTTATGCGACGAGCCGGGCTCAACAGCCGGGGTACGATCTTCACGAAATCCAGCCAATTTTTCTGTTTTGCGGATGACATGGATATTATTGCTAGAACATTTGGAACGGTGGCAGAACAGTACACCCGCCTGAAACGTGAAGCAGCAAAGGTCGGACTGGTGGTGAATGCGGCTAAGACAAAGTACATGCTGGTAGGTGGGACTGAGCAAGACAGGACAAGCCTTGGCAGCAATGTTACGATAGACGGGGATACTTTCGAGGTGGTAGAAGAATTCGTCTACCTCGGTTCCTTGCTAACGGCGGACAATAACGTGAGCCGTGAAATACGAAGGCGCATCATCAGTGGAAGTCGTGCCTACTATGGGCTCCAGAAGAAACTGCGGTCAAAAAAGATTCACCCCCGCACCAAATGTACCATGTACAAGACGTTAATAAGACCGGTGGTTCTCTACGGACACGAGACATGGACGATGCTCGAGGAGGACCTGCAAGCACTCGGAGTTTTCGAGCGACGGGTGCTAAGAACGATCTTTGGCGGCGTGCAGGAGAACGGTGTGTGGCGGAGAAGGATGAACCACGAGCTCGCTGCACTTTACGGCGAACCCAGCATCCAGAAGGTGGCCAAAGCCGGAAGGATACGGTGGGCAGGGCATGTTGCAAGAATGCCGGACAACAACCCTGCAAAGCTGGTGTTTGCTAACCATCCGGATGGTACAAGAAGGCGTGGAGCGCAGAGAGCACGATGGGCGGACCAGGTGGAGCGTGATCTGGCGAGTGTTGGGCGTGACCGAGGTTGGAGAGCTGCAGCTGCAAATCGAGTATTATGGCGGCAAATTGTTGATTCAGTATTATCATGAATTTGATGT
>NC_085137.1:409372289-409545517 GCF_035046485.1 Aedes albopictus
TCAATCCGTAAATGAATAGGCAATGCCCTTTAGCAGACGGTACACTTTACAATTAGGTGATTTCCATCTTTTATGTGTTACCTTATATTTTTTGTTATTATTTTTACCTTTTATTATAAAAACATATCACTTTCCCTTTTGCAGTCATATTTTACGTAGCTTCTTAAACTCAGCCTTCCGTAGATCATGTCCCCCAATTGCTTCAGTGAACGTTGGGAGTTGATCATTAACCCGCTTGTGGCGACCACTACCTGCTGTTCAGACATGCAGTTGTTTACCACCATCACTTTCGTTTTGTGGTGCGCTAATGCCAACTGTCTCGACCTCATCCAGTCGTCCACTATGCCAATTGCGTGCGTTGCTGTCAGTTCTACTTCCTCTATCAACTCGCCGTATGCCACGAGGTTAATTTCATCGGCAAAGCAGACCAGCTATAAGCCCGTTGGAAATTTGAGCCTCAATACGCCATCAGACGCCGCGTTCCATAATACCGGGCCCAAGATGGAGCCCTGAGGTACCTCCGCGGGATGTAGCTTTTCCACCTTCCTCGGTGTCATAGATTAGCACCCTATTCCGAAAGTATCTCTCCAGTATCCGGCATAGGCTAACCGGAACTCCTAGGTGGTGTATGGCGCACTCGAAGGCGATCCAGCGGACGCTGCTGAACGCATTCTTCGCGTCCAGCGTGACGACCGCGCAATAGCGGATTCCCGTTCGCTTCTTTTGGAGCGCTAACACGACCGTTTTGGTTACAACCCTAAAAGCGTTCATCGTTGATTGACCCTTCCGGAAGCCAAACTGGTTATTCGAGAGCTCAGTCAGAATCATCTGGTTTCTCGGGATAGACCATCAGCATCGACAGAATGATCCGTTCCAACAGTCTCCTGCGGTGTCCAGAAGGCAGATAGGTCTGTATGCCGACGGGTTGCCAGGTGGCAGTAGAACCAATGCCTTTTCCAACTCCGGCTCTGACTAGGCACATCTGCATAGCCATTTTGAGTATGTCAGGGCTAGCCTCGATAGCCATCTTGATTACTACTGTCGGGATACTGTCGGGAAGCGACTTCGCTATTGCGATGAGCTCGCCGTTCGTCACCAGGGCCACCCTACTGTGGCCGGTTTGGTCATAGGTGATTTCTGAGTAGGGATCGCCTTGGCATTGCGGCGTCTCATGCACGGCTTGGGGTTCCGACTACATCATCGCTGGATAGATCGTCAGTACTACCATCCATAAGCAATCACTCCAGAAATGCCGGCCTATCGAAGCACGAGGTCAGCCATCCCCGATGACAGTCGATAACCTTCAATACACGGCTCGTGGCTACCGCTCTCTATCCTCGGTCACGCCCGATGCTCGCCAAGTCACGCTTCACCTGGTCCGCCCATCGTGCCATCTGCGCTCCACGCCGTCTTGTGCCAACCGGGTCAGTCGCGAACACCAACTTTGCAGGCTTGTTGTCCGACATTCTTGCAACATACCCTGCCCACCGTATCCTTCCGGCTCTGACCACCTTCTGAATGCTGGGTTCGCCATAAAGTGTAGCGAGCTCGTGGTTCACCCTTCACACACCGTGCTCTTGACGGTGGGAACTTAAGCAAAGCAAAACAAAGATAACAAAGCAAAGATAAGTACACATCGTAGTTGCTACTCCATAATTGACCAAAACAATCGAAGTTGCACAGAGAACCAATGAATGGTGCTTAGGACTAGCTACACACTCTCGATGTGCACAATTCGAGAGTTCAATATTTGAAAGTCAATAACGGCGCCGGCCACGTCCTTACGGTCATCGGGAAAGGGAAGGAATCTTGTACCGACTTTTTGGCAGAATTCCCCTTTTCGAATGAGTGTAATCAGTTTTGTACCTTTTAATTCCGCCCTATTATGCTTATTAATTCGAAATACGCGTATCTGTCAAAGGATAAGCAAAAAAGGGCGGAATTAAAAGGTACAAAACTGATTACACTCATTTGAAAAGGGAAGAAATGTTAGTTCGACAACCGTTGTTACTAGAAACCGTGGAGTCCTCATCATACCCATAGTTGTTACGGGAAGGGGTGGTGGTTAGTAGGGTAGGGTAAGTTGTGGATCTTGGAATCACCTTTGGTAGGTGATATGATCCTCTAGTTATATGAAAATATACGACACGGTCTTCATCCCGATTATAATTCATTTTGATCGCGATAGTAAGCGTAATGCACATATGTCAACGATCGTGCAATATTAAACGCGTCACAGCATTGATCGTTTACGTACCCGTGAAAAACGTCTTTCCCACGAAAGTTATCGCGCGCTTCTGATTCCGCATTCAATATTTGTTCTTAGAGTATATGGAGAATAAACTTTACTAAGAGTGGTCCCATGTATTACCTGTGATCGACAGCCGTTGAGGTACCGTGATTTCGGGTGAAATTGATCGACGAGAGGACCATTTTATTTGTTAAAAATTTAAAGCGTTATTAAGCGTTATTATTATTTAAACAATTTGTAAAAAATGATCATCATCTGGCTCAATGGTTATTGAATGATGAGTTTACATGTTTTACAGTCAATTAGTCACATTTTTTTGTATAAAAATCAATATTTTCCGAAACTGCCAGGCGAACTTTCAAAAACACTTTCATCGCAACTTGTATCGCAAATGTAATGAATATCCGAATGAATGTTTCTAGCTGCCAAGTATTCGCTAAACCCGATTTCGTCATCAAAAGTTGTATAAATATTGATATTTATGGATAAAATTGCACTGTTCCGGAAGTTATATAATATTTATTATGGAAATTGCATACTTTCAGGCGTTTTCTTAAAATTTATTTAACTTCAAACTTGAATAATTTAAAATTTAGCAAACTTGTAAAAATTTTGCATAGCTTTTCGCATTTCAGGGTGTTTAATTCAGGAGTAAAAAATATTTTCAGCACTTACTAAATCATTTCACTAACTGATCAATTTCACCCTGAAAATATTTTTTTTGATTTTTTATATCAAATGATATTTTTTGTAATAAAATGATTTGCAGTAGAATTTTTAACCTCGTTGACTGATGAAAACGATAGTCGTACTTGTTTTAAAGCATTAAATATATCCATATCGATAAGTATTCTAAAATTATTCGCCAAAAACTACAAAAAGTGATCATTTTCACCCGAAATCACGGTAATTAAGCCAATTATTTTTAATTTGCTCAATGATTGTTGTGAACTCCAAATACATTATTCTAACATTTCTATCGCTTCGATATTAGGCCAGCACCAGAGCTACAAGATTAATTTGCAGATATTCCCAGACTCCTGGAGTCCCCATCAAAACGCATTGGCGAAATTACCCCAACTCCTTTTAGGATGTAAAGAAAAAAAATCGGAATGATCTCACCCAGTTCCATGTCGTCGGATGACCGTAACCACTCCTTGACTCCTTCAATTTGCTGCAATACTACCAAGTGTGCATCCATACCACTTCACGAGGATGGACAATATGCACTTGTCCCAAGCACGCGTCACTTTTCGTGCAGGCGTGACGGGGGTTCAGCAGTGGGCTCTGCTGGGCCTCTTCAGAAAAACCACACTTCCGGAAGCATCAACTCTGTACAAGCGATTCGGCACCGCTTCCAAAGTGCCCTAGCCTAGTCAGGGGTGCCTCAGGCACATCAGGAGCAATGCCAGTCAGTTCCTGCTTACGACATACTGGCGCGCGCGATAAAACTGGTCAACGAGATAGTACACTCTTAGATGACCGTGGAGTTGGAGTGTGCTGGTGGCGACGGCCGAGTGACACTGACCTGAAACGGCGAATGCGCTAATGTCGGAGCTGTCTTCCGTTCCATAAAACCTTGGCAAGGCCTTAGAGTACGTTCCCGATCTGTACCCAGAAACTAACTGGGTGGTGGTAGGTTCAGTTGAAGAATCCTGATTATCGCTGATCCTGGCTAACTTCCTCTGATGATGATTTCCTGGAATGCTTGTTGGATACTCGCTTCCCCGGATATGTGGATATTACATCTTCGAATGAACTTGATAGAAATAGATTGAATGTCCACTAATTCGCTTCGATCCTTTTAAATTCGTGTGGCTTCGTGGTCGTGCGGCTAAGGCCACCAAGCCTTTAGTCGCATCGTGCTAAGGAGCGCGGGTTCGATTCTCGCCGCAGCTGTCAGGAAAAGATTTCGGCTGTGCCACTGGGCGTTGCATGCTAGTCCGCTGTCTAGTGTCGTACTTCCTTCAAAGAGCAAATAGCTCACTGGAAGCATTAAACGTGTCCGTGTCTTTTTTAAATCTCCAAAGTGTGAATATTTTCAACATGTTTTGATAAAACTGCTTGTTTGCAGCCTTGCTGTTCCCAAATCTTGACGGAATTATATCGTCAAGTCACGCTTGGCACGATTAACCTCTTTGACTGGGATATTCCAGGTGCAGTATGTCAGCTTGCTCCTACGCTCTGTTTTTCCCTATTTTTGAGCTCCACCGATAGAGCACTTGATGATATTCCACAGAAGGGTTCAGCATTAGCATTCAAATGTGCAGACTGCCTGACGGTCTGAAACGATATATATATATATATATATATATATATATATATACACCGCGTGTTGCCCGGTGTACCCAACTAATACAGCGACGGTCGAGTTGCAGTGTAGTTGGCATACCTTTTCTGTTATTGCCGACTTTACATCGTCTCGTTTGCTATTTCATTGAGGGGAAATCATAACAATAATAAAACAAGTAGAAGGAAGAATTGTAAATAGAAATTGTACAAACGGCCATTGGAAAATTAGCCAAGCAGTTGATTGCTATTTCGATAGTAAAACTTTTAAAGTAGTTAGAAGAATTTAATCAAGTGAAATTTGTGAATTTGGAGTAGTGCGATTTCGGATAGTAAAATTTGAAGGTTCCCAAATCGGCGAAACCGGTATCCTTTCTGCCCGACGGTGTCCTAGAAGAGAGAAGTTTTTTTGAATAATATACTCTGTGGAATAGCCTGGCAAAGAAAGCGATAAGGTGAAGAGCACGCAGGAAGGAAAGATCAGCTCTACGGAAGTGGTTATAGCTCGCAGAAAGGAAAACCAAATATTGTGAGTAATTTGTAAAATGAGATTGTGAAAAGTAACTAATAAACAACTATT
Source organism: Aedes albopictus (assembly GCF_035046485.1). Lineage (NCBI taxonomy): Eukaryota > Metazoa > Arthropoda > Insecta > Diptera > Culicidae > Aedes > Aedes albopictus. Next base: position 409,377,410 of record NC_085137.1, read on the forward strand.
TGTAGTTTGAGCTGCCGCAAATAAACGTGTTGCTTCAAGAAGTGGTTCTAGTCCGAACAAACTCAAAAATATTTGACATCGGATTAACCTTTAAAGCGCTATGGCCGATCCAAACGCGAAAGATCTGGACTTCACCGAAACTCCGTGTGCAGCTTGCGATGACGTGTCCACCGAAAATGAGCGGATGATAGGGTGTGACGGCTGTCAGCAGTGGTTCCACATCCGGTGCGTCGGAATATCGTCCGATGCGGAGTTAGAGAAAAAGTGGTTCTGCGCCAATGACAAGTGTCAACAAACCAAGAAGAAGAAGAAGACGAATCGCGCCAAGAAAAACGGTGACGATTCGGACCGCTCCAGCATCAAATCCGATGCAGCGCTCACTCTAGAGCAAAAACTGAAAGCGATGGAGGAAGGCCAAAAGCGAATGGAGCAGGAGCTGGAAGCGGAAATGACGTTGAAGCGGAAAGAACAGGAGATTAGGCAGTCCATGGAAAGGAAGCGGATGATGCTGGAGAAACAAATGCGCGACGAAGAAGAGGAACGAGAGCAACTGCTTCAAGAAGAAATTCTACGGGAGCGGAAGTTGCAATTAGAGCGTATGAGGACCAGGCAGCAATCGTTCGAGGCCAGCATGAAGTGTCTGGATAACGAAATGGCCAAGCTGAAAACTTCATCGGAAAAGAAAAAAGTGAAGCGTGATGCCGATGTAGGTGAAGGTGTGTCCGGAGTCAATCGGACACCGTTACGAAATCCGGAGGTCGGTAGGCTGACGGAGCAAAACTTGAAAAGGTTGAAGAATGTCGAAGTTGGCGCGTTCGAGGAAGGTTCCGAAACCGATGATGGCGATGATGAAACCAATTCCGATGATCACTCAGAAGAAGACAGCAGTGAATCTGATGAAGAATCCAATGCTTTGACGACCAGGAAAAGGACAGAGCTGAGCGGCAAGGGTAAGCACACTACTGATAATCTAAGTCATCACGGGCTGGGGCAGCCCCGAATTGGGCCGACTAAAGTTCAGTTGGCTGCCAGAAGCGGTATAAGTAAAAAGCTACCCATCTTCTCTGGAAAACCAGAAGAATGGCCGCTATTCTACGGGACATATCAAGCGTCGAATGAAGCCTGCGGTTACACCGACGTAGAGAATCTCGTACGTCTACAAGAATGCTTGAAGGGACCAGCCCTGGAAATGGTTCGAGGACAGTTACTTCTTCCGAAATCAGTCCCAAAAGTTATCGTGAAGTTGCGTCAGCTGTACGGCCGACCGGAACAGCTTTTGCAGAGCCACTTGGAGAAGGTACGCCGATTGGAACCCCCAAAGGCAGGGAAGCTAGCCAGCTTCATACCGTTCGGCACAGCCGTGGAACAACTTTGCGAACACCTAGAAGCTGCCGATCTAAAGCAGCACTTAGTGAATCCACTGCTGATACAAGACCTCGTGGAGAAATTGCCGGACAACGATAAGCGCGAGTGGGTACGGTTCAAGCGGGGTAAGAAGAAGGTGACACTTCGTACCTTCACAGACTTCTTGTCCGAAATAGTGTCGGAAGCATGTGAGGCGAATGTTAGTTTTGAATACAAGTCTACCAGCGAAGGACGTCTTGGCGCGGGAACGAGTAAGTCAAAAGGTGCAATGTTCAACCACAGCGAAATAATTAGCCAGCCGAATGAGCCGCCAACTGGTGGTGCAGAACGGAGAAAAGCGTGCAGAGTCTGCAATCGGACCGATCATCGTCTACGTTACTGCCAGGACTTCAGAAATTTAGGATACCCGGACCGTATGAAAGTCGTTGAACAGTGGAAACTGTGTCAAGTGTGTTTAAACGAACATGGCACTGCACAATGTAAGTTTAAGTTGCGTTGCAATGTCGGTGAGTGTAGACAGGCACACAATTCTCTTCTACATCCTACGGATAGTGTGATCGGTACTAGTGCGCATATTCGAACCAAAAGCGTGATGATGTTTCGAATGATTCCGATCCGACTGCACTGCGGAGAAAAATCGATCACTGTGCTAGCATTCCTGGATGAAGGCGCGTCGGTGACACTTGTTGAACGGAAGCTTGCGGACCGTTTAGGGATAGTTGGTATCCACGAGAAACTCACCATTCAGTGGACATCCGATATCGAGCGCGTCGAACGAGATTCAACGAGGACAAATGTATGGGCATCAGCCGTAGGAACAGAGGAGAAGATGCTGCTGACTGCAGTCCACACTGTCAGCAAGTTGATGCTGCCAGCGCAGACACTAGATGCTAGGGAGCTTAGTCGACAATACAGTCACCTTCGAGGAATTCCTATTTCCTCATACAGTGGACGGCCGGAGATGCTCATCGGGTTGAATAATCTGCACTCTTTCGCCCCACTTGAGGCAAAAGTTGGTTCAATCATGGAACCAATTGCTGTGAAGTGTCAACTCGGATGGACGGTATACGGACCAAAGCAATCATCAACAGCAGCATCAGGAAGTGGATACCTAAATGTCCACCAGAAGATAACGAATGAAGATCTCCACGATCTCTTGAGGAACCATTATGCCGTAGAAGAGTCAGTGGTGACAGTTCAGCTCGAGTCTGCCGAAGATAAGAGAGCTCGTGAAATTTTGGAGCGTACTACGAAACGTGTCGGAGAGTGTTTCGAAACTGGCTTGTTATGGAAGACCGACAATCCTTCGTTTCCAGACAGCTACCCGATGGCTCTACGTCGACTACAGCAGTTGGAGAGAAAGCTCGAGAAGAATCCTAATTTGCAAAAAAATGTCAGCAAGCAGATTGTAGAATATCAGGAGAAGGGATACGCCCATTTGGCCACTCAGGATGAACTCGCTGCAACAGACCCGAAAAAGGTGTGGTATCTTCCACTAAACGTTGTGCTGAATCCAAACAAGCCTGGTAAAGTACGTCTCGTGTGGGATGCTGCGGCTACTGTACAAGGCGTGTCTCTGAACAGTCAGTTGTTGAAGGGGCCCGATATGCTAGTTCCGTTGGTGGCCGTTATCATAGGATTCCGGGAACATCGAGTGGCCGTAGGTGGTGATTTGCGCGAGATGTACCACCAAATCAAGATCGTTGACCAGGATAAACAGTTCCAGCGTTTCCTTTTTCGAGATAATCCTAAGGAAACCCCTCGTGTGTACGTCATGGATGTCGCAACATTTGGGTCGACGAGTTCACCTTGTTCGGCGCAGTATGTGAAGAACTGCAACGCAGAGGACTACGCTGAACAATTCCCAGACGCAGCGGCTGCTATTGTTAAACGCCATTACGTCGACGACTACTTCGACAGCGTCGACACCATTGAAGAAGCTATAAGTCGCGCAGAAGAAGTGAAGTTTGTTCACCAAAAAGGAGGCTTCGAAATAAGGAACTGGATTTCAAACTCGACGGAAGTGCTCCACAGTCTAGGAGAGAATGGAACGGTTTCAGCAGTCCACTTCACTGAAGACAAAACTACGGCGGAAGAGCGAGTACTTGGGATGATTTGGAATCCGCAAGACGACGAGTTTTCCTTTTCAACGAAACACCGAGAGCAGCATCTGCCGTACTTCAACGGAGAAAAACGACCGACAAAACGGGCGGTGCTAAGCTGCGTTATGGGGTTTTTTGACCCCTTGGGTCTACTGGCTCCCTTCACGATTCATGGCAGGATCATTGTTCAACAATTATGGCGTAGCGGCTGCGAATGGGACGAAATTATCGACGACGAGTGTTGGGAAATGTGGATGCGTTGGATCGACCTTTTGCCGCAGGTGGAGAACATCCGTATTCCGAGGTGTTACCTTGGAAGTTACTCGTCCTCTGAAGTCCAATCAGTTGAAGCACACATCTTTACTGATGCGAGCGAACATGCGTATGGATGTGTCGCTTTCCTAAGAGTAGTCGTCGGAGGAGTTATTCGCTGTTCCCTAGTCATGTCCCGGTCAAAAGTAGCGCCGTTGAAGAAACAGTCAGTACCACGTCTAGAACTGATGGCGGCCGTGCTTGGCGCCCGAATGAGCCGAACGTTAGTAGATACGCACTCATTGAAAATTAACCGCTGTGTACTGTGGACGGATTCACGGACGGTGTGGAGTTGGATCCGATCTGACCAACATCAATATAAACAGTTTGTTGCGTTCAGAATTGGGGAGATTTTGGAACTGACACGCGCAACGGACTGGCGATGGGTACCAACCAAGCAAAATCCCGCGGACATGCTGACAAAGTGGCAACGAGGAGCACTGAATAGTGACGGAGAATGGTTCAAAGGGGCATTATTCCTATATGAATCAGAAGATCAATGGCCGGTCATCGATATACCGGTAGAGCAAACAAACGAAGAAGCTAGGGGTTTTGTGTCCTTTCACGGTGTTATCGACGTCCATCGATGCTCTCGTTGGACGAAGCTCCTAAGAGTAACAGCATACGTAGTCAGGTTTATCGACAACTGCAAACACAAAGTAGCTGCCCAGCAGTTGGTAACAGTGAGAGCTTCAAAGAACCAACAGCGCGTGATCGCTGCTCCGACTGTCCAGCGTCCACTAGAGAAGGAGGAGTTTCGTAAAGCAGAGGTCATACTATGGAGGCAGGCACAGCACGAAAGTTTCCCAGATGAGATGAGCATTCTCTCGAAGAACATTAACAAGAAATCAGGAGATGTTTTCGAGTTGGTGAAGAAAACGAGCTGCATTTACAAGCTATCGCCGATGTTAGACGACAACGGAATTCTTCGTATGGGTGGTAGAATGGAGATGTCGGGAGAAATGCCATTCGACAAGAAGTTCCCGATCATTCTACCTAGGAAACATGCGACAACAGAGAAGGTGATCCAGTTCTACCATGAGAAATTCGGGCACGCCAATCGAGAGACGGTAACAAACGAGCTTCGCCAGAGATTCTGGATTCCAAACGTACGCGCAGCGATTCGGAAAGTTGTAAGTGAATGCAGTTGGTGCAAAGTACATCGATGCCGTCCACAAGCGCCATTGATGGCTCCACTTCCTGTCTCACGGACTACTGCATACCTGCGACCTTTCCATTCGGTGGGTATCGACTATCTTGGACCTATAGAAGTTACCGTTGGACGCAGGAAGGAGAAAAGGTGGGTGGCGGTGTTCACCTGTCTAGCTATGCGGGCAATACATCTTGAAATCGTCGCAAGTTTGTCAACCCAGTCCTGTCTTATGGCGATCCGAAGGTTCAGCTGCCGGCGAGGTGTTCCGAGTGAAATCTTTTCGGATAACGCGACATGTTTCAGAGGAGCCAACAATGAAATGCAGAAAATTTCTCGTGAGTGTGCTGATAAAGTGGTGAGCGCTGCAACAGCCTGGAATTTCAATCCACCAGCTACACCGCACATGGGAGGCATTTGGGAGCGGATGGTGAGGTCCGTGAAAGAGGCAATGAAGGCGCTAGATGACGGACTCACAATGTCAGATGAAGTACTAATGACAACCATCGCTGAAGCAGAGGATATGATAAACGCACGGCCCTTAACGTACATGCCACAGGAGATATCCTGCGAGGAAGCGATCACTCCGAACCACTTTCTTCGTGGGTTCGTCACCAATTCTGACATGTTAGTCGACGAGACGGTCAACACGGCAAGTTGTCTTCGTGATGCCTACAAGCGTTCTCAACAACTAGCGAATCAAATGTGGCAGAGATGGTTGAAGGAGTACTTGCCGTCGATCAACAGACGGACGAAGTGGTTTGAAGATAAGAAGCCATTACAAGTGAATGACCTAGTGTTTCTTGTGGACGGAAAGAATCGGAAGAACTGGATTAGAGGAATCGTGGAAGAAGTGTTGCCAGGACCGGATGGACGAGTAAGGCAGGTTATAGTGCGCACGGCTCAAGGAGTGTACAGGCGAGCGGTGGCGAACTTGGCGGTGTTAGAAATCTGATGGTAAAACCTGAAACTTCGAGGAACTACAGGTGTTACGGGCTGGGGCGTGTTAACACCGCGTGTTGCCCGGTGTACCCAACTAATACAGCGACGGTCGAGTTGCAGTGTAGTTGGCATACCTTTTCTGTTATTGCCGACTTTACATCGTCTCGTTTGCTATTTCATTGAGGGGAAATCATAACAATAATAAAACAAGTAGAAGGAAGAATTGTAAATAGAAATTGTACAAACGGCCATTGGAAAATTAGCCAAGCAGTTGATTGCTATTTCGATAGTAAAACTTTTAAAGTAGTTAGAAGAATTTAATCAAGTGAAATTTGTGAATTTGGAGTAGTGCGATTTCGGATAGTAAAATTTGAAGGTTCCCAAATCGGCGAAACCGGTATCCTTTCTGCCCGACGGTGTCCTAGAAGAGAGAAGTTTTTTGAATAATATACTCTGTGGAATAGCCTGGCAAAGAAAGCGATAAGGTGAAGAGCACGCAGGAAGGAAAGATCAGCTCTACGGAAGTGGTTATAGCTCGCAGAAAGGAAAACCAAATATTGTGAGTAATTTGTAAAATGAGATTGTGAAAAGTAACTAATAAACAACTATTTGTAGTTTGAGCTGCCGCAAATAAACGTGTTGCTTCAAGAAGTGGTTCTAGTCCGAACAGTTTGTCTATATTTTCTTTTAAGACAGATGGTAGCGCATGCCAAGATAGCCATAATCGACGTCTGATGTTGTATGATGGCTGATAAGTTGCTTTAGCATAATTATACTCATGCCAAATTAACAAGACATCGGGAAGAATACGGTTTTATACGTTTCCTCTATCTGTCGCCGTCGTCCCAGTTCAACTTCGCCCAAAGTGAAATTATTCAATCTGGGAGGAAATGAACTCAATCACAACAAACCTTAAATAGAACAAAAAATCAGCGCACTTCACATTTTCATGTTTAGCTTATCCTGTAACGCCGCAGCAACTCCTTCAACGGGTCTTGAGATCAATTCGCAGTCAGAGTAGACATCAGGAAAAAAACACAACAACCCAAAAATATACAGCAAAGAACAAGATGGCAAATAAACAGAGTGAGTGGTGGAAGTAAGTGAGAAGTGAGAGGGGTAAAATTTCTATTTTGGCTTGTTTAATATGATGCGTTACATTCAAGGCGTTACTATTTTGACAGCGGTTTATGAAGTTCCTAAAGGTCTAGCATTTAAGCAGCCGTATATTGGTCCAGAACCTGCATTTAAGTAGCATTTAAGGCGCATATACGGCTGAGTAGCATTAAATAACCAGCTGTAAAGGCGCATATTGTGCAGAAATAATGCTGAATAAATTGCTTATTGGTTACCTGGGCAGGTACCTAGATCCAATGAACTATCCCGGGTTTTAGCTCCCACTTTCCCCCGATCACTCTCCGACAGGCCCAAAGAGCAGCTGTCAACAATTAAAGACCACAGTAATGGTGACACCTCCTTGGGGACAGCCCTTAGACGTACTTACTTTAATGGTTGATTCGCTCAGTCTGGAGACAGTACATCGATTTCTTAACGCTGCAGTGATCCAGTCAACGATTGAGCCATGCGAAGCATTATCAAACGCACCTTTAATATCAAGAAATGCATAGTACGCTACTTCCTTTTTACTTGCTTTTCTCTTTTTTTGTGTCAACGTTTGAAGGGATGTTACCGTCGACTTGCCTTCGCAATAGGCAAACTGTAATTTATTTAGCTTGTGAGCTTTTAAAAACTTAATTCTATGGAAAAGTCATCTGATGCAGCGATTCTGTGAAAACATGTTTGCGTGTTCATGTGACAAAATCAAGTAAGAAAAGCACTGAATACGTTTTTATATATTGATCATTTTGTAATGACACATTTCATAATGACATTCATTTCTAGTATGTGAATATACAGGCAAAAGCAGACTAAAAGTGGCTATATTTGCAATAGATAAAACTCGTTCCATATTTTCAAATGTGGAAATCCTGGTCTGCGAAAACGTGTGAAAATTAACAAATGGGCATGTAAAACATAAGCATTTTTTAAAGTGAGTTTTATAATAACATGATAAATATAAGAAATATATGTATACTTTTTTCGAGAAAGTTACGCGTATTAATGAGGCAAAACATTTGCTAGAACATTTGGAAATTGTAAAAAAAAATGCATAGAAAAAGTTATAGGGTAAGAAATCAAACTTTGAACTAGTCAAATTGTAATCTTAATTTGAACCATTTCAAAATTCATTAAAACGACGTACTTTTCAGGCAAATATTGTCCCGAAAAAGATATTTAACAGCTTTCCGTAATATAACCTGATAACATGGACTTTAAAAGCATTGGAAAAAGCGTTTTTGTCATGGAAAACAGGCAATTGAAAAATCACTGAGATTTCACCCATTTCCCCCAAGAGAAAGCACATTTTCGGTGCACTCGTACAGCTCATGCATTGTATCACAGGCAATATGTGAACACGTCAAATGAAAGCTTATTTATCGTAGAATCGACCAACCGAATAATATTCCGCATTATTTGTCATAAAATTATCAAATTTAGGTGATTCTTACTTGGAGAATGTTATCTTAAGTTGAACCATTTGTAATCTAAATTTGAACTAGTAAACGGGGGTGAGCTTCTAGTGTTGGCCTGTAGATGCGCTAGTGGTTGCTTTGTTTACTCTTGGGGGATGAAAAAATCCCAATTTAGTTTCCAAATTCCTAAAGAATTTCGAACATTCTGAGTTGAGATTCCACTGCCTAATGAAAAATATGTATGAGAATTAGCAGATTCATGTGATTTTTCATTGTTTAGCATGGAATTGGCTGTTTTGTGAGTTGCTCGAGCTGCTGCCGCCAGTAGTTCAAATTAAGATTAAAATTGGTTCAAATTATGATTACGATGGTTCAAATTAAGATTAAAACCATTGTTGATGAAACATCAAATATTTCAATGAAATTCGGTGCAAATACAAACTTTTTACCATTTAACAGAAAGCTTATACCCGTGGCTTTCATGTACAAACGAATTTGCCGTAGTAAACTATTTCCATGTGGGAGAAAAAATCACTTAAAATTTGCACTGCTTCAGAAAGCCGCAATTTGGTTCAAAATTTGATTACCTACCCTAAGCAAAAAACTGAACGCCTCAAATGTACATACAAATCAAAAGATAGAAATTTTGTATGTTCGGCAAAGTTATTTCTAGTAGAATTGGCTTCTTTAGTGGTGTTGAGATAATTCCATATTCACAATCTACATGCCAAACTGAGCCGAAATCCAAATTTTCATGAACTTTGGTGTCCGGGAACCTATTTAAAAATCGATTTAAAGTTTGTATGGGAGCGATTTGTCGAATCACCCCTCGTCGCATTTCGTACTGGGCGGAGCTGTCACGCAGTTGCCCAGCTGCCAAAAGGTGATTTCAAAAAATCTTTTTGTAATTGAATTTAGGTATCAAAATAAAGTTTTAAAAATCTGAAAAAAATCATACTGGCTTAAAAAAAGGTGCTCTTTCGAATAAAATCAAAAAATCAATATATTATTCTTAATTTAAAAACCCAATTGTCTACAACTTCTCTGAGCAAACATATTTTTTTAGTTCACAAATAAAAAAGATAGAAATCGTTTCTCACTTTTAGGGGGAATGATCACAAAACTGATGTTTCCATAATTTGGGACTTATTTCATAGAAAAACTTTGCCGAAGACGTCAAAGAATAAAAGTCATGTTTTCATGGTTAAAACAATTTCGATCACCTTTTTTGGTCCATCCGTAACAGTGTGCACCGTATGTAACATATGGAAACAAAAAAGAGATTTTCACATGAGGCACTGAATTTGATGACTACTTGTATCACTCAACTTTGGGGATGATTTGTGAAAAAATACCCGGATTTTTCACATTACCGAAATGCTCAATATATGAGTTGCTATGGGAACAGCGAACTTCCCCTGCGATCTTCTCCATTCATTGATTTGTTAGATACGGTGTAAGTTAGGATTGCATTGACAAAACATCTGTAATTTCAAGCAGATGCTTGACTGTTGCAATATGCGTTATCTCCGCACTGCAATACTATTTTCCAAATTTTCGCTTTATATGTACCTGCTTCTGACAGAATACATCTCCTCTATTTTCTAGTCCCAGACTCAGTGAATCACAAGGTATGTAACCTGACTCAAATTGGTCGTTTCAAGTGTTGATCTGGACCTAAATAAATTGAACAAGTGTGAAAGTTAACAACTCCATCCTGTCTTCGTCAGCTCAATTTCCACGTCAAATCTCAAATATTTGCTGTTGGGCTTCCGAAACATTCTGTTTGCCCTGTTCTGACGGTGGTGTGAGAAAAATATGTGGAACGCAAACACCACACTTCTGGAGGAAACCATTCCGGGACACAGCGAGAGAGAGAGAGATATCCCAGGCGACAGACTGTCTAGGATCGTCCCATCAGGATACCACAAAAAAAGGACATCCTCGCCATCTCATCCGAGACACCGCAGAGCAAACAGCGCAATCACTTAAACACATGGTCACGAAGCAAAACGCGGATGGAAAAAATCGATTCTCCTGACAACGGTGAGGATTCGGATGACGGGAAACGTGTTTGGTTTCCAGTTTCTCGCCGGCAAACGAACGGAGGCAGGCAGCTCGTAAAATTAGGAAACATTTTCAACCATGCGTAATTTATTTACTACAAATACAATGCGGAGTCAGGGTGCATTAGCAGAAGCATTTCTACTGTATAGATGAGGGGGAAGTCATACGTTGATGATGCGCTCGTTTAGCTGTTTTGAAACCCTCGGAACGGCACGCATCCCTGCCTGGTAGGAGGGTGTCAACTGCCTGGCTGACAACAACTTCCGATTCCATTAACGAGGAAGGGTCGCTGCGCGGATTCGCACCGTTTCCCCTATCGGTTTTATGTGTGGTTCGACTTTGAAGTGCGCGGTTGGGATAATTTGAGGCGGTACTTTTAAATGTGCGCTTGGGAAGTATAGTATTAAAGGAAGGCACCCATTTTCCAATTTTCAATTTCTCTTCTTCGTTTTTGCTGTAACGCCCCAAGCAGAACAGAGCCTGCTTCTCTGAAATAAGAAATACTTCTGATGGAATCTGATGGAATAACTTTGGTAACAATAACAGCCAACTTGATTAATTAAACTGCCAGTATAAATTGCTCTAAAGTACAATCTGTGTGACAAAAATGCCGGTCAAATGACTTTCGGGGTCTCTTATTAGCCTAGAAGGTAAGGCTATGGATCGCCAATCCGGAGACGGCGAGTTCGATTCCTGTTCTGATCGAAAACTCTTCTCGACTTCCCTAGGCATAGTTCTTGGTACAGGACTTCAGGTCTACAATCGCAACAACAGCTATACAGGGGATGGCCAAAATGTTTGGGATAGGCAACTTTTTTTCTCCCACAAAAAAAATCATAGAGTGCATCAAAAAATCTCAAATTTTGACTGTTTATCAACCTATTATATGTGCATCATTGGTACAAATTTAGGCTCGATTGATTAATTTTTCACGAAGTAAGAACCGTTCGTGTAAAACACTATTTTTTAGACAACTAATTTTTGTACTGTCATATCTCGGAAACCAGTTAACCGAGTTGAATGAATTTTTTAACGTTTATCAACAATATATTGATACTTAATACGACGTTATAAAATGTAATATTTTTTCACGGCGAATTAAGTTATACCGGGTTGAAATTTTTACCCATATAAAGGAAAATAAGTCAAATTTACAATACCACACAAAAATTATTAAATGTGTTCTTCCTTCAATCCAAATAAGCTCTAATATATCTGATTAGAGATAATTTGAGAACAGAAGTGGAAAATCTTTGGATATCAACACTAAAATTTATTGACATTGATGTAAAAAAAATAATTTTTTTCGAGATAAATCCAAAAAGTGTAAATCCATGATAACTTTTTTCAACGTTTGAAAAGTTCCTATGTTTTAATAGTTTGTGAAGCATTTACATATTGTTAGTGTACGTTCAAAATTTCATTCAATTCGGTTCACTGGTTTCCGAGATATGACAGCTCAAAAATGAGTTGTCTAAAAAATAGTGTTTTACCCGAACGGTTCTAACTTTGCGAAAGATTAATCAATCGAGCCCAAATTTGTACCAATGATGCACATATAGTAGGTTGACAAACACCCAAAATTTGAGATTTTTTTATGCGCTCTATGAAAAGTTATAGCATGTTCAACTTTTTTGTGAGAGAAAAAAAAGTTGCCTATCCCAAACATTTTGGCCATCCCCTGTATATGCTATACTGTACTGAGTAATGTTGCATATTTATCCGTGGTTACTGGACCAATCTGAAGTCTACTTTATTTTTATAAACCTTTGGGACATTCAGATCCATCCACACTGTTCTATAATGAAGTCCTTCAAATCTACAAGGAAAACATTATGTGTTTTCACCATAAATAATAGCATAGAATAATCTGCTGAGAACAGTAGTTATTCTCACAATGAACTTTAAACTGTACACCCGATTCTTTTTTGCACGGGGGATGCGTACCGTGCAAAAAAAAGTTTTTGGTTCAAAATTCAAAAAACTGTACCGTGCCGGAGGCATTTCCTACAGAGATCTGGGAATGAATATCTGAGTGAATTCCTGAAGGGAACCAAGAAGGAGCTCCTGGAGAAATCCCGAAAGGGACTTCTTCAACCCAGAAAAAAAATTCTGATAGAATCTCAAAAGAAATTCCGTTTGAAATCCCTGAAGAGATGTTAGAAGAATCTGCTGGTGAAACAGAAGAAAGAACTCCCGAAGGAAACCATGGATAAACTTTTAGAACAACCTTAGAAAAAAAAAAAAAACTCCCGGAGAAATCCCGGAAGGCACTTTCAGTGGAATCGAAGAAGGAACTCCGGAAAGAGTTCTTGGAGGGATCTGTGAAGGAACCCCTGAAGGAATACAAAAAGGAGGAAATCTCAAATGGAATCCCAATGGAAATTCTTGGGGAAATCGCAGAAGGAAGTGCTGGAGGAATTAAAAAGGGAGGACTTCTAAAAAATGGGAGTCCCAAAAGAATTTCCTTGCGGAATTCCAAAATGAACTGCTGAAGGAATTTTATAAGAAACTCCTTCAGGGTCCTTCAAATGTCGTGATGATTTTCATTCACATGAAACCAAATTAACATTCTTAACAGATTTATTAGTAGGGGTAGGCGGGGCAATATGGACACACTAAGGTTTTTGCCAACTTTACCTGGCAAGATGTCAAAAAAGTTTAGTTTTTTGATACATGTATCCTTTTAAAGTCTATTTAGCATCTATTGCACAAGAAAGCTCACGAAGAAAAATGATTTATCCACTTCAAAAAATGTTGTGGAAAATGTTAGTTTTTCATGACCGTGTTCAAGCATACGGGGCAGAATGGACACCCCCATGGGGCAATATGGACACCATGAGACTTTTACGAATTCCGTACATTATTTACACCTATAAAGTCATTCCATTACAAAACAACTATTATGGATGAATAATACGCCGAAGTAGTTCATTTTTGTTCAGTTAATTTAAATTCAGGCTGTTTTGGATAAAGCTTCGTTTTTGTCGGCATGTACAGCTGTGCCTAGAACAACTATTTTCCACTGCTGTTGTTTTTTGACCAATTTGTTTCGCCCTTTGTCTACTATAGTGGACATTTAACTGAAATCGAAGAATTTGGTTGGTTTGTGATTTAGGTTAAATTTTTCTCTTGTCGCTTCTTTCCAGTCCATTTTTCCCCGGCAGCAGAAGACCCAAGTAGCACCTGCAACTAAAATGGAAATGATCATCGTTGCAAACATGTTGCAACTGAGTTTTCATGAAACAAACAAAATTAAAACCTATTAAAATCCTGTTGGTAATGCCAAACTGAGGTGTAACAGTTTTATAACAACTAGCAAAATGAAAACAAACGTCACCATTAGCCGAAACTTGAGAAACCAATATGTAACTGAAGTATAATCTGATTGTTTCAACGAATCTTAGTTTCAACCGTTTACAAACCAAATCAACCAAAACATTGATTCGGATTGTTATAAACGTGTTGCACCTGGAACTTATTTAGAACATAACGAACAATTTTGACAGGAGAGATAGAAGTTCCGAAATGTGCGGTAAAATGTTTTTGTGATCACGAAAAATATAAAATGCACTATAAAAAAAACCAAAATGTTTAAAAAATGACGAAATCATGTACAAATAAAATGTAATTTTTTCTTCATAAATGTATCGACATATTCCAAATTTTATAAAATTAAAGTAGTAAAAGGGGCTGTCCATAAACCACGTGGTCATGGGGGGGGGGGGGGGGTTCGGCCAATGACCATTTTGTATGGACAAATAAAAAAATTTGTAAGGACAAATGACCACGCGGGGGGGGGGGGCGGTTGAAAAGTCCCAAAAAAATGACCACGTGGTTTATGGACAGCCCCAAATAGAAAAAAAAATCTGATTGGAAGTATAATATTGACCCAATAAAAAAATTCGCAGTACTGAAAGACTTGTGCTTACCACTCACTGGGAAGATTTGAATATATGGGGTTTTGAGAAATCTAACATAACGTACAAAAATATTAAGAGTTTCCCACGAAAAATTTGACAATGGGTTTACATTTTTTACAAAAAAAATGTGAAATTTTCGGTACGTTATAAATGGACAGCCTCTTGCCGACGTAAATAGGAAGTACACGTCAAAGTGTCTTCTTTTTTGGTTATTCATGTCCTACACGGAAAATTCAAACTACCTTATTTTGGGTCGATTTTACCCTAAAATGAGTATATTAAATTGATTAGTTACCCAAAATTAGGTTGTTTTTCCTCTCTCCCCCACAGATGTTGTCGTAAATAAACAGAGATGCGTCTATCCAACGGGGGTCCTTGAGGCCAATAAGCCAATTTTGGATAAATGTAGTTTTCCCCAACTTTGGGTTGAATGAAGGGGGCCTTGGGTTGAATTTACCTACTCTTGAGTATATTTTTAGTTGGAGTGTTCGAAATCGGACCACCCTAATCAAACCGAATTCTCAAAGCAGCACTTTAGTAATGGCAGCTTGAAACTATATTTATTATTCAAATGATAGCAAAAACAAATACACAATTAATTGCTTTCTTTTCGGCTTATTTCTAATATTATAATTACTTACATTTAATGGTTTTTCTATTGTTTCCCTTGAAGGCGGCTTTTCTAGCGCGGTATCAGGCCGATTGGATTCTGCAGACGTATTAAACTTTTCAAATAAAGAAATCAAACAAATTTGCTCAATTTATAGCTCACCTTGGAAAATCACAAGAACTACCTCTAATCTTCTACCGCAAAATCTATTGGCTCTGTTGTTTGTAATTTCACGAACTTTAATTGAAATTCAATAACTTTTCCTGGTTCGCTAATTTCTTAGTTCACTTCAAACCATTTTGTTCGTCTCTTCTGGAAATCTTGTTTTTGTTTCTGTTTACCTTCTACCTTTTCTCCCAACCCAACATACCTGCTGACAGCTATGCTCATCTCATGGTTCATCCATCAACCGAAGTTGTCTGGTCCAGTGTGGACCGCATGTTGCGCCCGGGTTGCACCGTTGAAGGGTAGTACGGGCTGTGCCAACACACCCCCTCCCGTAACTCTGGTGGGGCTCCTTGGCTGCACCGGATTTACCTTCCTGCACCTCGGACACAGCCAGTCTGGTCACCGGCCTTCCAAACTTACCCTTGCTCGTTCCTACCATGGCCTGCTGGATTTTGCCGTCCGATCCCGGGTAGATGTCTGTGACGATGCCCCGGATCCAGCTCTTTCGCACGGCGTCATCGGTGATGTACACCAGATCGCCACCCGCTAGTGGCGGCGACTCGGAAAGCCACTTCGTCCGCTGGTTGATGGATGGCAGATACTCGGACACCCACCGAGTCCACAGCTTGTCCGCCAGTCGCTGTGACCGCTTGTAGCGGTCCCGCAGTGCTTCGGCCTCGCTCGTTGGTGGAACTGAACGCTCCTCGCTGATTGCGCCAACGCCGCGAACAAAGTGGTTCGCCGTCAACGCTCCCTCCGCTCCTGGTTCCAGGCCAACGTACGTTAATGGCCGGGAGTTGATGAGGTCTTCGGCCTCCGCTATCGTCGTCAGTAGCACTTCGTCCGTTATCGTCCGCCCGTCTTTCAGCACGGTCAGTGCTGCCTCCTCCAACCGTGGGAGTTGCGGTGTTACGCGCGACATCTCTTCTAAAACTTCCACGTTCAGTAACGGGCTTAAGGTGTGCGTGCTACCGCTCTCCTTCACTTTCTGCTGCTGCCGCCGCTGCTGCTGCTGCTGCCGCCGCTGCTGGTACGGCTGTTTCTGGTCCTTCGTCAAGATGAAGACTTTCTCCGCGAAGTAATCGGCCTGGACCGACCTCCAAAAATACTTCTCCGTCACCAGTTTCTTTTGCAGACACGCACGGATCTCCTCGGTAGTATACGGAACTTCTCTTTCTTGCTCTGGCCAGCATTCATCCGGTTGGTGCTGGAGCCCTCTATCACGAAACCATGGTCCATCTGAACGCAGGCTATTCAGTTTCTCCCACTTCGTCAACGCGAAACAAACTTCAATGTTGATAGATCATCAACACAAAGAGGTCGGTATGGCTACCCGACTGGACGCCCTCAAACAGCAGCTCGAAGAGTTCGAAGTCCGAAGAGCGCTTTGGCGTAAACAGTGCCAGGATGAAGAAAGGCGCAGGGCACTAGATTTCGAACGCGAGCTTGCGCAAATGGATGAAAAGTTCTCCGAAGCGATGGAGAAAATTGAATTGGAGTACGCGGCAAAGAAAGAGGCACTAATGTGTAAATATAGTGGGAAAGGTGTCCGAGTACAATCGACAACAGGAAGGTCCGATTCGTGCAACGACAAAACCCAATTACAGTTTGCCTGCTCCAATCCAATCACAACGACATCCCAACCAAATTTCGTTGCTCCGCGAACGCAACTAACCAAACCGCTTTCAGTTGGCTGCGATAACAATAAAGGCATCCCGCACACGGTCCCCTTCGTATCGACGACGACGAGCAACAGTTCCAATCAGAATCAATCAGCACATAGTGTGCGCCTATCTTCTGATTCAACAGAGATAGAAGCGAAACCGAGAGTGAAACAATCGACGATCAATATGGCACAAGAATGTGCACTAGTGAAGAAGGCCCCCGTCGTCGTCGTCAGTGTTGAACGCAACGCTGTTTCTAGATGTGTTGTTTTCGACCCGGGTGGTGCTTTGTATAAGATCACCGCACCGATTGTATTGCACAGTGGTACAGGAAGGTGTTATTGGGGACATTTAATGCGGGACATTGTAATCAAAATGTACAAAGATTTGAAAGATCATAAGAAGATATTTAGTTACCAGTCTCACGGGGGGGGGGGGGATGTTGCGGCGGTATTTTGGTGAAACTGGCAACTGTATTGTCTTATAGGAATTCATTAATTAGAAGATTCAGTGTTAAGTTGTGCGCTGAGTTGTGCAGTTCGTCCCTCTGGGAGTTTGGATTAGAAAACTATCAAGTAAGTTAAGTTTAAGAAAAAACAATGTAGATTATTAAAATGAATTATTTTTAATATAGCATTGAAGCTGCCGTAAAGTACGCTGCTCTCAGTATGTGTTTTATTAATCCAGAACCAGAAGAAACTCGCGCCAACATGAAGGTTAAGGCAATTTACCTTACGTGAGTTTAATCGATTCACTCTAATGTTGACTTATTGGGCCGAATTATAGGATTGCGTCAAAAGAATCCAATTTTTGGTAGTTTGGCGGTTCCGTGTACCACGTGCAGCATTATTGTACTTTGTCAATACGGATTCCCATAGACATGATTCAACAAATAGTATCTTTCTAAATTCTAAAATTAATTTTCAGCATTTTATGGGTGCATTAAATAAGATGCTGAAATGCACTTCGCCAAAGCAATATGGCGAGTTAATTTTTACCACAAATGCCTAAATTTTCACTCGCAAAAAGATAGGTAGACTGAGGCGCGTTGAGAATACGGAGCTAAAATGCGTAACTTACCGATAAATCTGGAACGGCACACAAATTGACGTTCTCGGTCAGCCTTATTTGCGGAATATTTATATGTACACCCAATTTATTAATCACATCAACGAAACTGTTGATGCATAATAACTGGCAGTGACGAATGTGGTGACTGGCTGACTAGTTGTCGAATCGGTCACCATTTTTTAAGTCGACTATAAGTTGTATCTTGGTTATAATTTGATTGCGTATTAAAACCGTTTATATCACGAATGGATGTTTTATATTGGCTCCACCTCTTCCGCTTTTTTGGTTGCAATTTAGTCGTTAATAAGACGATTGGTTCAAATGGAATAACTTTCGATATAGTTTCATACAAATTATAGGAACTTATTAATGTCCAAGTGTGTTGCTTGGGGATATTTCCAAACTTGATTTTTGATATTATAAAGAAGAAAATATAAACATGTTAAGCATGTAAATACAGCAAAACTACTTGCATGTGTTCTTGAAGGCTCCACCCCACTACCCCGAACGCCATTACCCCGAACGCCACTACCCCGAAAGCCATTACCCCGAATAGGCCACTACCCCGAAAGCCACTACCCCGAATGGGTCATTACCCCGAAAGCCATTACCCCGAATTCCATTACCCCGAATAGGCCATTTCCCCGAAAGCCACTACCCCGAATGGGTCATTACCCCGAAAGCCACAACCCAGAATGGGCCATTACTCCTGGAGATCACCAAAAAAGTGATGGCCGATTAGAAGATGATGGTTATAAGTTAGAAAACGGTAATCAGTAACTAGTGTATGAATACTCTTCTCCACCCTTCCCTATAGTGGTCAAACTGAACTTATTCAAATGTTTGCCTTCTTTAACCTTCCTTTTGCATCACATTGGGAGCAGCTCGCTGACGTAGTGTACGGTTTGGGTCAAAAATGACCCTAATGCCAAAGGAGGATTAAAAATATGCTGTTCTTTTGAGTTTGCAGTGTCCAACTGTATACTGTTGCAGAGCTGTTTGGCAGCCTGTTAATTTATCTATAGACATTTTTCCTTCTTTTAATCAGAGGCTGTTCTTTCGAGTTTGAGTGTTATATAGTTTATTTACAGACGAACTACTAACTCCATAGTGGATTTGTTCTTCATTAAATAATAGGCTGTTCTATTAAATTAAGTTATTAAAAATTAACTGGCGGCCAAATTGGTCAGATTTTTTTTGTCTTGAGAATAGACTGTTCTTCCGAGGCCTGCTTTTCAGTCGGTCTATAATTTATTCGGCCTCAATGTTCATGGCTATGCTGGAGTGTAGCGGTTCAGTTGGCATATAAACTCATTATCTTGATTGAGTCTATCAGTATGCATTGGCTGTAGCCCTACTATGATGAATTGGTTCTATACTATTTTTTTTTATTTTAAAGAAGACCTGAGCTCATTATATTAATGAATTTTAGTACATTTAAACATGATCTGATATTTTGTTTCTTATTTTAATGGCGATTAAACTGTATTTTTTCTTTTCGTCAAAGGCTGTTTTTCTAGGTGCACTTACATAGTTTACTGGCAGTTGAACTGCTTACTGTATATGAGATTTGCCCTTCTTCAATTTATAGGCTGTTCTTTCTAGTTAAATCGTTACCGGGTTGATTGACGGCTAATCTATAAATTCTATCTAGTGGTTTTCCTTCTTTGAAAATTGGACTATTCTTTCGACCTATTTTGTTACAGAGTTGTTCGGTAGTCTGGTGGTTTATTGGCCCTTGCAGGTTTCTGTATAGAAGCCGTGCATAAACTAGGTAGAGTTTCAGAGGAAGGGGGTCTATCCATAGTCTACGCTTCATACAATTTCCCAAATTTTTGTATGGACAAAATTATATGACAGAGAAGAGAAGAGGTCTGAGGTGACCGAAATTCGGCCTACGTGGTTTATGAATGGACCCATAGGAGATTTGCCCTTCTTTAATTTAAAGGCTGTTCTTTCTAGTAATAACCATGCAGACCTTGTGGGCGACCAAAGTTTTAACCACATTTTTCCTCTTGTTAAGAATGTGTTGTTCTTTTTTTTAAAGTTACACTGTTACAAAGTTTAATTAGGTACCAAACTGTCTATTCCTCCTTAAGAGATTTTCCCTTCTTCTAGGTATAGGCTGTTCTTTTGAGGCCAATTTTTCGATCGGTATTATTTTGATCTAGCTCTACATAGATCGAAAATAAAATGTAAAATTCTGTGACTGTGCACATGATTGGAGCGTGGGATATCACAGAAGTTTACATGACATATCATGTAAAAGTCATAAAACATCATGTAAACTTCCATTATTGGTCATGTAATGCAGCATGACTCTGTGTGTTTGCATGACATATAACGCAAATTTACATGATATATCATGTAAACCATCATAACATTAAGTTTACCTGACTAAACTGTGTATGATCATTTGGCATAGTGATAGTTTGTCCAAATGTCTTTTCGGCCTAATGAGCCAGTATTGACAGTCAGTACTTAACGGACAGTTGCATCTTATGCAACATCAGCTCTAACACGCATTCACATGCGTGCGCAGCTTTTTCTTTTTTCTCACTCATTCTCTTTGATATACTACTCAAGAAAGATCGAGATGGAAGAGGCAAAATGCCACCTCTTTTATCTGTTTTTTTTTCTCGTGCTTGTTTGCGAGAGTGAGTGAGAAAAAAGAAAAGTTGATTGATTGATTGATTTATCTTTATTATAGAGACTTTCAGCCCAAAGAAAAGTTGCGCACGCTAGAGTACGCATAACTCCTTTATGTTGTTTTAAGGTTATTCTTTCAAACAGTATCTTCTGGTATTGAAGCTGACAGTAATGTTATTTAATTATTTCTTCTTTCTACAATGGCTTCTGTTTCAATATCCTTTACGAAACATATATATAAACCATCATCAGAATAACCCATTTAAAAATATGCTTTCGGGGTAATGACGTTCGGGGTAGTGGCATTCGGGGTAATGACCCATTCGGGGTAATGACTTTCGGGGTAATGGTCTATTCGGGGTAATGGCTTTCGGGGTAGTGGCGTTCGGGTTAATGGCGTTCGGGGTAGTGGCATTCGGGGTAAGGGGGTAGAACCGTTCTAGAAATATCAGGTTTTATTCGACCTGCAATAAATTAATCACTAAATCTTATTTTAGATGGTGTGAAAATTACAATTTCCATGCACAAAAAACGTAGGACGCAACTTTTTCGTAATTTTAATTTCGAATGTTTCTTTCCTGAAACTACGTTTTAGACAAATGGACTATATTCTCCATTCATTAGAAGTTCAAAAAAGATCGCATATTTCAAAATATTGAGGGTGTCCATTCTGCCCCGCTTGTCCATATTGCCCCGCCTACCCCTAAGCAAACTAATATCTTCAAAAGAGCTCCTAGGTTGGTTTATTGAGTCATTAGCTTTGGTGACAAGTATTCTCCTCTGGTTGCACCTATGGTCTTGATGTTGGCGATAACCTGCACTCCAAAAATTCTTCACGTCCGATTGACGTGAAAAATCACGTAACCTCCCAATGTTGTTGTTTACAACCAATTCACATGACTCATGTGAACTTTACTTAGAGTCATGTGACTTTGACGTTGAATTCAGGTCAAAGTTACATGATTTTCCGGTCTGAAAAAAATAACGAGTGACTCTTCAAAGTGAGTGGACAAGATGGCGTTAACGAGAGCGTTTGTCAGTTAGCAGCTTTGAATCACGTCAATGTTACATGAATAGTGTGGTGAACGAGAACTACATATGTTTTCAGGTAAATCTGACGTGAAGAATTTTAGGAGTGTGGCAGTCGGAAATGTTTTTTTTTTCTCTATATTAACGAGATATTTAGCCCTTTTTCATCTCGGGGCCCACGGAAGAATTCACATTTTGCAAGTTTGTCGGGAGTGGGATTCAATCCCAGGTCCTTGACGTGATAGTTACGTGCTTTAACCATCACACCAGATCCGCTCCACAGTCGGCAATGTTTTCTAGCTATTGTTGTTTTTTTTTCATAATATTCGTCAAAATACAAGTTAAAATTGAAATGAGAACAAAGTTTCGAGTTTTTTCGTTTTACTTGCTTTTTGACATGAACTTTTTGTTTTCGGGGGGGGGGGGGGGGGGGGGGGGGGTTGTTTGTTTAAAAAGCTACGTCATTTATATGGGGGGGTATCCAAATTTGTGACGAAATGCTACGAGGGGGCCTAAAAAAAGCTACGTCATTTATGGACGCCCCCGGCATATCATGAGTCATTTCTAGATAGTTTTGAGAGATGCAGGGTCATTAGGCAGAAGGCGATTACGCCGAAGGTCATTAGGCCGGAAGAACATTAGGCCGAATTGTCATCAGGATAAACAGCAATTCAGCAGGAAACTGGAAACGGATCTGCTGCTTTTATATTTTTCAGCAATTATTGCCAAAAACTACTTCAACAATGAAACTAGAAAGAATAACCTATGTTTAAAAGAAGGAAAAAATTGTGATTTAAATATCAGCAGATTCAACGCCAAAAACTACTTTGGCAATTATACTACAAAGAACTAGTGACCATTCGGCCGAATGGCCTGACACTGTTTTGAGATATTCCAGATCACTTAAAATACTTCGGAAACCACCCAGACAACCAATTTACACGTATAATGTAGTTTATGTTCATGTTATACGTACTTGTATGCGTTAAAGTTACATCGCATAAGATGCAGTAAAAGTGCCTTATGCGTACAAAAGTGGGGCGCTATACGTACATTGACGGAACAACAATAACGTTATATGACTTGAACCGATATCTTATGCGATGCACCGTGAGCACTATTGCGACATAATTCGGCATCTTATGCGACTTAATAATATTCGAAAAAAAATCTTAACAGCTCGATATCGAACTAATGACCTTTGGATTGTTGAGCCACACTTCATACTTAACACCAAACGCTACTTATGAAACAAGCAGAATAATTATCATGATATTCTCACTCACCTCAGTGTTTGATGGAATGCACTTGGTTCACCTGCGCTATGTGTGTTTGGCAGAATATCTGGAGTTAAAAACGACGAAGCACCATTTCTCGCACAGTTTTCACTATCCCTCTCTGGCTAGCACCTCCCATTGTTGATTATCAAGCCAACAAAACAAATAATTATGACTTTGTAACCATAATTACGGCTGTTCACTTTTTTGTAGCTTTTTGGCACTGCATCCACAGTCCAACAGCAACTCTTTCATTGTTATCACATACAAAATCGCATTATGTCAACATAAACGCTTCTAGCTTAAGCGAGTTTGTATGCACACTTTAACGAGATTATTTATACTGTTATGTCATTTTATCCGTTCACCAATGCGAGTTAAACAGACACAACAAGAAGTACCAAGCGAAGTCGTTTAATCATCGCAGTACACAATAATGCGAATTCATTTGACGCTGTGCGAGTTAACTCGCACGCTTTTGCGACTAAGTAAAGTTCATCGTAACAAAACATCAGAATATCATCTACTACGATGTACTCATACCAAATAAAAGTTGATTTATATTCTTATATGACTTAACCTAATTCGTCGTAATAAGTTCAACAAATAACATCATATGCGATGAATATTGTCCGTCCGCTGTACATATTTGCGATAGTGACTTAAAATACAGGAGATGGCCAAAATGTTTGGGATAGGCAACTTTTTTTTCTCTCACAAATAAGTTCAACAAGCTATAATTTTTCATAGAGCGCATCAAAAAATCACAAATTTTGACTGTATGTCAACCTATTATGTGTGCATCATTGGTTCACATTTGGGCTCGATTGATTAATATTTTGCAAAGCTAGAACCGTTCGGGTAAAACACTATTTTTCAAACAACTCATTTTTGAGGTGTCATATCTCGGAAACCAGTGAACCGAATTCAATGAAATTTTGAACGTACACTAACAATATGTAAATGCTGCACAAACTATTAAAACATAGGTACTTTTTAAACGTTGAAAAAAGTTATCATAGATTAACACTTTTTGGATTTTTCTCGAAAAAATGTAACTTTTTTACATCTATGTCAATAAATTTTAGTGTAGATATCTAAAGATTTTCCACTTCTGTTCTCAAGCTATCTCTAATCAGATATATTAAAGCCTATTTAGATTGAAGAAAGAACACATTTAGTAATTTTTGTATGGTAATGTAAATTTGACTTATTTTCCTCTATATGGGTAAAAATTTCAATCCGGTATAACTTAATTCGCCGTGAGAAAATATTATATTTTATAACGTCGTATTAAGTATCAATATATTGTTGATAAACGTTTAAAAATTCATTCAATTCGGTTCACTGGTTTCCAAGATACGACAGTTCAAAAATTAGTTGTCTAAATAATAGTGTTTTGCCCAAACGGTTCCAACTTCGCGAATAATTAATTAATCGAGCCCAAATTTGTATCAATGATGCACATATAATAGATTGACAAACAGTCAAAATTTGAGATTTTTTTATGCACTCTATGAAAAGTTATAGCATGTTGAATTTTTTTGTGGGAGAAAAAAAGTTGCCTATCCCAAACATTCTGGCCATCCCCTGTAGTACTTTATACAATGTACAGCATGCAATCTTATGCAACTGCTGGTTGTCTGGGCATAGCTTCAGGTCTACAGTTGTGAAGAAAGCTTTTGCCACTACGTTAAGTAGTAATACATAATCCACTGTACTTACCAAACCAAAGGAACAATAAGTGTTGTTACATATTTTTGGGATATTATGGACTTCCTTACTGTTATGAACCTTAGTTGATAAAAACAACCACTGTAACTTTCAAAAGACTTACTGGGCAATGTCCAGTGTACATGATAGATTACAAATCGTAGCTTTCAATGAAAGAAGTTACCGTTACACCCGTAGACTTTCAGATCTAAACTCAAGAACAGTTTGGATAACTTAGGATATTTCGACTGATCTGATATTGTCTATTAACCTTTTAGAACACTCACTGGACATGATAGATTACAAATCGTAACTTTCTATAATGAAAGAACTTACCGTTACACCCGTAGACTTTAGAATCTAAACTCAAGAATAGTTTGGATGACCTAGGATATCCAGAAAAAAATATTCTGCATAATATTCTACCGTTTTTTATGCTATGCAAAATTACAGAAAAACGTAGAAAAAACTCCATTAATAACGCTTGGAAAAACTCCGGCTTTAAAGGGTTAAGATAAGTCTATCTTAAGATAATTTGTCCAGAAGTTCAAGGACATTTCTGATACGAAAGAATCCTGGTTCGAACTCAAACACCGCTTCATCCAAACAAAAGAAACACAATTATGTTAAAAAATCAATCAACCAGTCAAAATTAAAAATAAGCTTGTCCAACGTGGATTCAATCAATTCCAAACTGTTTTCCAGCAGCCTATTGACCACCGTTGGCCCCCAAAACCCCTTGACTCCGTTAACCGCGCTTCCAGCTGAATAGATGCTCTTTGCTAGAGCAACAATCTTCAATCGAATCGAAAATCAATCCTCGAATTAGACGATGAAAATCAAAACAAACCGTCAGATGATCGCCTTTATTCCGGGGGAAAAGTGTGAAAAATACCTCGCTTACTTTAGATAAACAAGGAAATGGGGGGGGGGGGGGGGGCGCCCGCTAATTATATAAATTCGCGTCTCGTTCACCTACTCCAGTTTTTGCCTCCTTACGCGCCCCGGACCGAGGCTCTCCTCCCCAGTTTAGTCACGCGGTGAACTAACTGAACCGAACTCTGAATGAAGACACTCAAGTCGCAGCCAACAACGGCGGCCAATCCGGTGGTTAGACAATAAAAATGAAAATTTTACACCTGTTTCAGTTGCCTTGCAAAGATAAATATTTGGATTGAACGGATCGAGAAAAAAAAACGCGGGTTGGAGATTGGTTTTGTATGGCCCTATCATCAGGAAATATGATTTCTCTTTGGCGAGCTCTCGCAGAGTGCATCATGTAGTTGGAAGGTGGTTTGAGTTTAATAGATGGTGTTGAGACCAAACAGCGGGGCAGCAGAGCAACTATCAATCTATATAAACATAACTGGCGCTAGGCTTGAGGGGCCGATGAACTTGCCCTGCAAATGAGTAGTGCTTTGTGCGTGTAGCATTTGTGCGCTTAGGTGCCTTGAAAATAGGTAAAGTGTGGAATTAGCAAACGTTAAAATACACAAAAATATTTTTGAAGGTAACTACAAAGAGCCATATTTGGAAAATCTTTCCAGGATTTTAAATTATCCTGTAGTTAATAAATAATCCTAGTTAATATGACTTTAATTCGTCTTCTTCTTCTTCTTCTTCTTCTTCTTCTTCTTCTTCTTCTTCTTCTTCTTCTTCTTCTTCTTCTTCTTCTTCTTCTTCTTCTTCTTCTTCTTCTTCTTCACCTCCTCCTTCTTCTTCTTCGCGTAGTGTTCTATGAATATGTCCACAGTTAAAACTGAAAGATTTCTCGACCAATTACCGTTTTGCATTTGTATATTGTGTATGCCAGGTACGAAGATACTCTATGCTCAAGGAAGTAAAGCAAACTCCTATTCTAAAAAACCAGATTAATCCACCTAGTGGCGATAGTGCCTTTCTCGTCGAATTTGTACTCATGATCTATACGTCGACATTAGCCGATCCTGAGAACACTTATATGCTTAATACGATTCATGTAAAATTTGACTTCCTTATGAACCAAATTGTTCACAGTAATTTTAGACGCAAAAGGAGATTAGAAAAACAGTGTTGATGCGCTCAAATTATAATTTTCCCATAACACGTTGATCCATCCTACTTTATATTAACACCACAGGAATTTGAAATGGTGTAATTTGATTAGATTACTTTGGTCACGATTTTATTCTCTTGCATATATGAAGACTAGTTCTTCACTTTTAATCTTATCCAACGTTTACCAGGCTATCAAAAAAGCCACGATTTGATTTATCGCTAACATTGGTTTTGTTCACTTTCATAATTTCACTATTTGATGTGCCACATGCATGGGTGTGGTTCAATCTTACATTTGATCATTTCCGGTGGACACCTGGAACTTATGACGAGACACCCAAAATCGGTTCCCGGACAGGACCCGTTGTCCCAAATTTGGTCTGCGACTATTTTCTTGCTAATCGTTCATCAGGCTACCGAATAAATCATTTGACATGTCACATGTATTGATTCTCTTTTACATTTTATATTTTCGACGGGACAGACGGAATCGGTTCCGTAGTACACTGAAGGGTCTGAGACTTTTTTCTTGTCAACTGCTCATCATGTTACCCAAAAGCCGTGATTTCAGGTGTCGCATGCATGGGTTTGGTTCACTTTCGGATTTAGCAACTTCCGTCGGGACACCCGAAACTGGTTCCGGAACACTATTGATAGTTTCTAATACAGGGTGTTAGGTTCGTGAGTGGAAACCTTTATTTTCGCCGTGCATCGGTGGCGTTGTCCTTTTATTTCATACGCACAGCTGCTGTGCTTCGGCAGGTGATCAAGACTGTGTGCGTGGTGCAAAACGATATATTGATTGGTGTGCTGAATATGATACACCGCGCGGTCTTTGTAATGTTTCAAACACGCAATTGCACGAAATTCACGCGGCAAATCCACTTGGAAAGGAACAGCCGAACTTGAGGAAACTCCGCAATGTTGTCTCCCATAAGAATGGAGTAAAAGGGGAGCAAAAAATGCGGCTGTTCCTTTCCTCGGAGATTTGCCGCGTAAACTTTTGGGCAAACGCGCTAATATCAGCGTGTCCTAGCTCCAGCGGCACAATGTGCAAAATGTTGCTTATACCTTTGCAGCTGAAAATTCATGATCTAAAATACAATGTTGAATTTGGAATTACAAGAACATAAGAACAGCTAGAAGTTGGATGTCAAAGAACGAAATGTAGAACGAAACAGTGGCCTCAAATGTTCCTCAGAGAAAATTCAAATTTATTACGCATTTTTCAAAGATAATTTACAAAAACAAGTTAAAAAAAACAATACTTTCGAGCTTATTTGCTTTAGAAAACTAAGTTATTTAACTGAACCAATATATTGAAAGATCTTTTTCGGTAGAAAATTTAATTAACTTTCGAATGAGGGTTAAAAAGCTGCGATAAGTTTGACCATTTTCAAATTATAACCAATTTGAGGCAAGCAAAGCCAAACACATGCAAAGATCAATTACTACGTAACGGTTGAGATATGACCATACGTGCACATTTTCTTCCACCATATGTGATCCTCTATCACTCCTTAAAAAGTTTGCACTCACGAACCTAACACCCTGTATAGTCTGAACCTATTTGCTTACTAACGTTCATAAGGTTATCAAAAAAAGTCGCGCTTTGCTGTGTTGCATGCATGGATTTCATTCATTTTTATATTTAGTCGCTTTTGGAGGGACACCTGGAACTAGTTCCGGCATTCCCTAATGTGGTCTTAGCCTACTCCCTTGATAACCAGTCATCAGGTTACCGGAAAAGCCGTTATTTGTTGTATCGCATGCATGGATGGGCATGATTCTCTTTTATATAAGGCCCCGGTGGGACACTCGGAAACGGTTCCGGTACAAGACCGGTTCAGATATGGTCTGAGACTATTTTCTTGCTAACCGTTCATCAGGTTATCGAAAAACCCGCTGTTTGAGGACCAGGTAGTAAACATCAACTCCTGGATAGGGTATTTACCCGTCGTTCATATCGCTGCCACTTTTTTGGACCCATCCGCGACCCAATTGCCGTTGCCGGATGGTACTCGGAATGGATCCGCTATGATGGCGTTATGCGTCCCCCACTCAGAAGCCGCGTGACAAAGCAGTTACTGAGCTGCGTCACAGCAGTGGTGCAGGTTCAGCTGTGTTATCTGCACTGTGATTTGTTCATTACGGCTTTCTTGAAGGCCGAGCATCTTGGACCACCCGTTGAGTTCCTGTTGTTCACGGATTTGCCGATACAAATCAGACAAATGGGTCGACTCATGCAGTTTCATCGCCTTCACCGCTGCATCGCCTGCACAGCTTGCTCCTGTCAGAGCCTTTTCAGTCCCATTACTTATGTCCTGGTTCAAGACACCTGAAGCAAACCTCTGGTGGCTCGTGTAAGGTCAGCTGGCATACTGACAATCCCATCTTAAACTTCCCTAGTTTGACGAACCTATTTGCGTCCGCCTCGTGTAGCTGTACCAAGGCAACCTGTGTCCCTGCCTGGGCTTTCTGTAGCTGAACGGCTGAGGTGGCCACCTTGCACTATTGTCGCAGTGCCGTGATGAGCTCTTCCGCGTCAGCAATCTCATCTAGGATCCTCACCTTCAAAGTCGTCTCCTCTGTAACAGCCCTTACCTCAACCCCTTCGCCATGGACCTCTTCCGCCAGACTTTTGTAGCCGGCGCCCTTGCGCTCCTTGCCGCGTTCGAGCTCGAGGATCACTTCATCCGTACGATAATACGTATAATACTGCGCACGTCGGCTGCCAGATCCACGAGCATGGACTCTCGTCATCGCCTTCAAGACTTCCGAGTACTTAGGCTCTTCAGTCTTGATGACGAGCGTGTCGTCCTTCTTACGCTGGGCACCTATCCTTCTACATTTAGACCTGGTGTCCCCACGCTCCTGCATTTCTTGTGTTTCATCACTTTTCTTCTTCCCCTCAACAATGGGTCAAGGCACAATATACACATTCAATCGCAAAACTGCGAGTGCTTTCAGATCCTTCACGAGTATGATCCATGTCTAATGACCGTAGGGGACCACTGATCATATTGACACTTTGTATTGGTGCAGGGATGAAAGATTGATGTAAAATACTTAAAAATCTTCGTTGGTGATCCACTTGAAGAACTGAAAATCCCCTTTATCGGGCTATCTATCTCGTCAAATTCATTGAAGGTGCATCCATACTTCATTGAAAACGATCAACCCAAAAAAACTACTTCTCAAACCTGCCCGAAATTCCGGGAATTCTCATGCCATTCGATAGAAAGCGCGCGTTGCCAAAATGTCTGGCACTTTCATTTTCAGGAAGGCGGTTGTTTTCGAAGGAAAGCCTGTGTTGATGAGCAGCAATTTTTCACTTCATCCTCTTGGGCTTATTTGTTTTCGTACCGCCTGGCAAACAAGATCGGGATGCATTTTTTACTGCTTCGGGTTTCTAACACATTTGGGTTGGACGGGCTAACCCGAGAAGTGGCTTCGAAATTTCAGGGAAGCTTCCCTCCACATTTGGGAAAAAAAAAGTCAGCTCGATTGCATCAGATGCAGCTCATCACGAAGATCGTTGCGTTGCACAGCGTTCATCAATGGAGAGAGCGGGCGCGCAATTTCGTGAAAGAAGCGGACGATGATGATGGCCAATGCCATGCTTTTCCCCGAGTGGATTGATTTCGGTTGGCAGTTCAACTACGACCTCCATCCGTCGTCATATACGTACGTATAGCGAACGAACGAAGCAGGGAAATGAAATCGAGAGCCCTTACATTTGATATTTATTGTTAATTTATTCCACACTTGAGAGGGTCAGGGCAAAACGGAGACGATCAACTGGAAATGGAATATGTACAAACTTTTCAAGTCTCGTCGCGGGCAAGTTTGACGAATCATCATCGTTATGGGGTGCCCCGATTGAGGAATCTCTCATTCTCCTCAGTTTCGTATATTTCGAGGGGCCCCGAATCAAGAGGAGTGTCCATCCCAAGTGGCAGCAGGACAGATGAGCCGGTCAATTTAAATGACCTACCCTACTGACTGACTGAATTTGTTGCGTGAGTTGCAACGATGCCGTCTTTTCTTAACGAACTAAACGAGTCATACCACACTGAATGAACTCACGCTGGCAACACTTCCAGTGAGGAAAGTAATCGCCTCCAAAGTATCACGAATGCCAACATTTCGTCACGTTGGTTCACGACCGGCAGGGCAATGGATCGCACTCCCTCACCATCATCAGCCAGCCGAAACCGGATGACAATAGTGGATAAGTGATCGATCCGATCGTAGTGCTCTTCAGCTCTCAATCAGAAGACATCATCAACGCTGACAAACCAGGTTTCGAAATATTTCGAGACCCTTGAACTGGGCAGACGGTGCAGTGTGTGGCAAGGCGAGTCTTCTTGCGGATACGTAGGTCTAGGTACTTTGAGAAGGTGTGAAGTGCGTGGTGTGGTGATACACGACGACCGGAGAATGCTGAATCAGCAGTGTGTGGTGAACGAATTCTTTGGGGATTAAGCGCTCTCGGTCTCAAGAGCTTGGAATTTCTCCTTCAGTTGTTGGTGTTCTTGGAGGGATATGCGTCCGATACGCGGTTGCCGTCGGAATTACTTCAAGTGTTTTGAAACGTGGCTTGATTTTTACAAAATAAAGTCAATTGCGGACTTAATAAGACCGTTTTTAAGAACATTGGAATGAATCAAGCTTTGAGCGTAAAAAATGTCAATGGTCTAACAACTTCAAATGACTGAGTGACGAACATTATTCATTGTTCATTAATTGTATTTATTTAGTGATACACCACCGCTACATACCTTTGAAATGTTTTATTCGTAATGAGCGAAAGTATGAGAGAAACATGATCGGCTAGTGACAATCGATGAAAAAATTCAATTATTTATACATATTCAATCGTCGGTCTGGATGCCTCTTCCGGTACTATATACCTGAGAGTTTAGGTCTCCTATGCTGATCTTGACGTCGTCGCTTGAACAGCAGTCGTATCCTCATTCGAGCTGCAAGTACATTGCGTGCTTGTCATTCTCAATATAGTTGGTATAACTTCAGTATATATCTTCAGTAGATCGACGAGTGTGCGGGTGCTCCCAATGAAATTGAGAGATCGGCAGTTTCATGCAACGAGTTTCCAATCCCAAGTCCTGTTTGTTCAATGGGGTCGTTGCTGTTGGACTCGGCTTATATTATTCTGTTGCTGATTTTCCATAGTCATTCTTTTGTGCGGCTGGCCCGACATCACCTGTTTTACGGACGCCCATAGTGTACAGTAGAGCTTAGAGTCCTTCCTTGGCACTCAAACGTCGATCTGGTGACCGAGCATGGGAAGCAGACACTGTTGTGCGTCGCTCTTCTTGGCGAACAGACGCTCATTCTTGCAGAAGCAAAGACGCTATTAGAGTACGACCGAAATTCCCACCGGGGTTGGTTACCCGATCTTCCCTAAGGTTGCCTCGCAGCCCAGCCGGTACCGGTAGCCCCAGCCTTTACCGTGCCAAGGCCAGAAGATTGGTAACCCCGAAAAAAAAGGGCAACAAAGCCCGTAAGTCGGGACTTAGCTAGACGTCACAGAAGGCTGGGAACGATAAGCCTGAGTAGGCTAACCCGTCCTGGGTTGAAGGAAGCATGGAGCTGCTACTTAGTGTAAGACCACAGCTTCCATAGGTTATCGCGGTTCATTGGATCCAAGAGGATGGGCGCCAGGAGAACCAAAAGCTGTCAGGTAGAGCAGTTTCCAACAGAACAAGGGCAAGGGCGACCCTCTCATTATTAACATCGATGAGTCTTAGTGCTCGGAGATCTTGAAAGCGATGAAGAATGATGCCAAACACGCGCATCTGGGAGCTGACATACCGAGTTCAGACGTACTCGTACCTTAAAAAGATTTTTGAGCTCAAGAAGGACACCACGTGCGTGCAAGGGCCCCGCTTACAAATATCTGGCGGAGAGAGTTGAGGTGCGGACTCTTACCGCTGAAGTGACTATCACGCGTAACAACCTGGTTGAGCTCATGAACACGGGAGAACTCAGGTGGCCATGATTCGGCTACCAGTGGTGCACAGAGGTCCAAACTTGTCTTATATGGGATATAGTATATCTAGTATTCCTCAGATCTGTAAACTCTATAGAAACCACGAAAGAATGTGGCTCGAGAGAAAACCAACCATCGACTGGTCTGTTAAGCGGAAATACAAAGTTGGAGAAGCGCTTATGATAGCCGAACAACTTTTTACTGGATTAGTTCGAACCAAGTATGCAAACCACACCCATCTCTACGTTGACGGATCGGTTGGTAGAAACCAAACTGGATTCGCCGTAGTTGGTGAAAATATTTCATTTGAAAGACACCTTCCTCGTGAATGTTGCATTTTTACGGTCGAGGCGGCCGCATTGGCAAAAGCGGTTCTCATAGCACCCAGAAACAAACCTACTATAATTGTTAGCGATTCTGCAAGTTTTTTAGAAGCTGTACAGGAGGGAACGTCAAAGCATCCTTTTATTCAGAAAATCGACCAACATCTGGGAAGCAAGAAAATAACATTAATCTGGTTTCCAGGTCACGTTAGCATACCAGGAAACGAAGCCGCCGAGGTAGCTGCTAAAAGAGGACGAACAAAACGACTTCTAAAAGAAGGGACGCCGAAAGAAGATATAATGAAAATGGCTTAAAAAGTTAGTTCATCTTAAATTTGATGATGATTGAAATAGGAAGAGCGAAGAAAACCAGCTTAAGAAAATTAAAACAAATACCATCAGATGGTCCGATAGGCTCAATCGAATGGAGCAAAAATGTCTCACTAGATGTCGCACAGGGCACAGTAGGCATACAAAAAAACATGTTCTTAACCTTCCAGGACGCGCGCCATCAAGCAAACGAAACTGCACCGCGCTCGCGCTGTATACGAAAAGCGAGGTTTTTTGGTAGTGTTGTACTTTTTACAACAGCGCGCGCGCTGAAGGGTTAACAAGAAATTAGCATTGAACATATTTTGGTCGAGTGCACACAATTGAAAAAACTTAGAGAAAAATTAGGACTACATAAATCAATTAAAAATGTTTTGAAAAACGATAAAGTTTCGGAAGACCAACTGTTATCATTTTTAAGAAGGGTGAAACTTTTTGAACTTATATAATATTTTTCACTTTTTCAAGAGGCGAAAGAATTCGAAATTTAAAGCCTCTATACTAAACACACAAAAAATATAGTATATCGAGCATTCATCCATAATACCAGGAGCACTAACTAGCCTTTAAAAAAGTTGGAAATTTTCATTTTGTATCTTGTTACAGCACTGAATAGCTGCTGATGGAAAAAGTATCGATTTTTTGGCAAAGAACACAAACATGTTCAACCGCTACAAAAGTCTGTTAATATGTATAAGTAATACAATTGCTCACAAGTTCCTACCTCATGCTTCCACGGGTCAAGCGATGACAAAGACCGCTAGCTAACCCGATCAGGAACAAATAACTGACACATAACTGCAGCATACCAAAATCAGGTATCATACCAAGACAAGATATTGGTCGGTTACCCAGGTATTGAAAATAACTTACTTTGTTATTTTGTAGGTATTGATAAAATACCTCAACGAGTTATTGGTTTGATGTTGAGGACTGCTTAACTGCCGTTCTACGCATGGTTGTCCCATGTTATATGGGATTTCCATATAACATGGGACAATTGGGCGTAGAACGGCAGTTAAGGTATTGTTCAATTATGGAAAAATCGCTATTTGAATAGAAAAATCGCCGATTATTATTTAGGTATTGCAATACCTGATGTCATTATTCACTAGTTATGCACAGAATACACTCCAGTTATTATTTGAGGTATTTTACCTTTTATGCAGGGCTAACTAATAACTCATTCAGGTTGTAGGTATTGGGTTTTCCATACCTGAGTTTGGTATTCTTCAGCTATTTTCTCCTACTCGGGAAGAGTTGTGTGCTGGTAGTGCAGCCTGGGCACTGTTGTCCTTCTGACTTCAGCTAGATTGAGGAGGTACGTCCCGAGCGTCTGTTCCCCAAGGAGGTGCCGCTCAAACAGCTTCTGTTCTGGCAACCAGCGGCTGAGTAAGAAACGCTGCACCACGCCCAGCTAGATCCAAGGTGGTAGCCTCATCAGCGTGGTCGTCCCAGTGTTGGTTGGGACGTTAAACAGAACTGGCACGATGGCCCTCCGGCGAGACAGGAGTGTTGGCGTAGGCCCAATAAGCCACCCGTAAAAATCCCCATTGCGAATAACATAGGAGAAAATACGACTCGATACAATCGGCAAAGACCCACGCGACGAAATAAGGACTACGATTGGAAACTTGGAACATGGAATTGCAAGTCACTAGGTTTCGCAGGATGTGACAGGATAATCTACGACGAACTACATCCCCGCAACTTCGACATCGTGGCGTTGCAGGAACTTTGTTGAACTGGACAGAAAGTGTGCAAAAGCTGGCATCGAGCAGCTACCTTTTACCAAAGCTGTGGCACCACCAACTAACTGGAAACATGCTTTATAGTGTTGGGCAAGATGCGAAAACGTGTGATCGGGTGGCAGCCGATCAACGCAAGGATGTGCATGTTGAGAGTTAAGGGTCGTTTCTTCAACTACAGCATCATCAACGTCCACTGCCCACACGAAGGGAGACCCGATGACGAGAAAGAAGCGTTCTACGCGCAGTTAGAGCAAACATACGATGGTTGCTCGCCGCGTGACGTGAAAATCGTTGTCGGCGACATGAATGCGCAGGTAGGAAGGGAGGAAATGTACAGACCGGTAATCGGGCGAAACAGCCTGCACGCCGTATCGAATGATAACGGCCAGCGATGCGTAAACTGTGCAGCCTCCCGAGGTATGGTAGTCCGAAGCACCTTCTTCCCCCGCAAAGATATCCACAAAGCCACCTGGAGATCACCCGACCACCAAACAGAAAACCAAATCGACCACGTTCTAATCGACTGTAAATTCTTCTCAGATATAACCAATGTCCGCACATACCGCAGTGCGAATATAACAAGATTCGGATCACTACTTAGTCGCTGTAAGCATGCGCTCAAAAGTTTCGACAGTTATCATCACGCGTCGAAGTCGAACGCCGTGGCTCAACATCGAGCTACTTCGTAACGTAGAAGTGGCTCAAGACTACGCGCAGCAGTTAGCAGTGGCCCTACCAACGGAAGAGCAGCTTGGCACAGCTACATTTGAAGATGGCTGGAGGGACATCCGATTTGCCATAGGTAGTACCTCGGCTACAGCACTAGGCTTCGTGACTCCGAATCACGGAAACGACTGGTACGACGGCGAATGTGAGCAGTTGAAAAACGAGAAGAATACAGCATGGGTGAGAATGCTGCAACACCGTACGAGAGCGAATGAGGCACGTTACAAACAGGCGCGGAACAGGCAGAACTCAGTCTTCCGGATGAAGAAGCGCCAGCAGGAAGAACGAGATCGCGAAGCGATGGAAGAGCTGTACCGCGCTAAGGGCTCACAAAAGTTCTATGAGAAGCTGAACCGTTCGCGCAGAGGCTTTGTGCCACAAGCCGACATGTGCCGAGATAATCACGGGAATATTCTCACCAGCGAGCGTGAGGTGGTCGAGAGGTGGCGGCAGCATTACGATGAGCACCTCAATGACGACTTTGCAAGTACCGAAGGTGGCGTGGTAACAGATCTAGGAGTATGTGCACAGAACGAAAGACTGCCGGCCCCTGACCTCCAAGAGATCGAGGAGGAGGTTGGCCGGTTGAAAAACAACAAACCCGCTGGAGCAGATCAACTACCAAGCGAGCTTCTAAAATACGATGGAGAAACACTGGTGAGAGCACTACACTGGGTCATTACCAAGATTTGAGAGGAGGAAGTATTACCGGAGGAATGGATGGAAGGTATCGTGTGTCCCATCTACAAAAAGGACGACAAGTTGGATTGCGGGAACTACCGCGCGTTCACACTTCTGAGCGCTGCCTACAAGATACTCTCTCAAATTTTATGCCGCCGTCTATCACCGATTGCAAGAGAGTTCGTCGGGCAATATCAGACTGGATTCATAGGTGAACGCGCTACAACGGCCCAGATGTTCGCCATCCGCCAGGTGTTGCAGAAATGCCGCGAATACAACGTGCCCACACATCACTTGTTCATCGATTTCAAATCGGCGTATGATACAATCGATCGAAAACAGCTATGCTAGATTATGCACGAATACGGATTCCCGGATAAACTGATACGATTGATCAAGGCGACGATGGATCGAGTGATGTGCGTAGTTCGAGTATCAGGGACAGTCTCGAGTCCCTTCGAATCACGCAGAAGGTTACGGCAAGGTGATGGTCTTTCGTGCTTACTGTTCAACATTGCGTTAGAGGGTGTAATTAGAAGAGCAGGGATAAACAGGAGTGGAACGATTTTCACAAAGTCCGTTCAGCTGCTTGGTTTCGCTGATGATATTGATATTATAGCTCGTAAATTTGAGACGATGGCGGAAACGTACATCCGACTAAAGAGTGAAGCCAGGCGAATCGGATTAGTCATTAATGTGTCGAAGACAAAGTACATGATGGCAAAGGGCTCCAGGGAGGAATCACGGCGCTCGCCACCCCGAATTTATATCGTTGAAGAATTCGTGTACTTGGGCTCACTGGTGACCGCCGACAACGATACCAGCAGAGAAATTCGGAGGCACATTATGGCAGGAAATCGTGCTTACTTTGGACTCCGCAGAACTCTACGATCGAATAAAGTTCGCCGTAACACGAAGTTGACTATCTACAAAACGCTGATTAGACCGGTCGTCCTCTATGGGCACGAAACATGGATCCTACGTGCAGAGGAACAACGCGCCCATGGAGTTTTCGAACGGAAGGTGTTGCGTACCATCTACGGCGGAGTGCAGATGGAAGACGGGACTTGTTGAAGGCGAATGAACCACGAGCTGCATCAGCTGCTGAGAGAACCAACCATCGTCCATACCGCGAAAATCGGGAGGTTACGGTGGGCAGGTCACGTCATCAGGATGTCGGATAGCAACCCGACTAAAATGGTTCTCGAGAGTCATCCGACCAGTACAAGAAGTCGTGGTGTGCAGCGAGCTAGGTGGGTCGACCAAGTGGAGAACGATCTGCGGACCCTACGCATAGTGCGGGTCTGGGTTTGTCTCCATGGACCATGGACCGAGTGGAATGAAGATGGCTACTACTATGTACAGCAGAGGCCAGCCCGGCCTTAGCCTTATCGGTAAGGTAAGTAAAGCATTATAAATGTTATTTTTTTCTGCTTCGATATATCGAACACTTCGATATAACGTACAAAGGGAAAATTAATTTGTATTGTTGTAGGAAGAGTGCCTGTATTGATAACTTTTAAATTTTCACGCAAACAAGTATGAGTGGTTCTTTACCTAATATCAACGATTTCGAACATTTCCAAACGATGTGCGATTAAAGCATATATGATGATTTTGTTCTACCATGTATGCCTATACCACTTGAATAATCTGAAGAGCGATTTGATCAAGATTGTGCTGTGGTTAGTGATCAGTCAATCGTCTGTATGAAGGGCCAAAAAGAGTTTGGGGGACACTCGTCAGGGGAAAAGAATCTCCTTCCAAAAGACAGTTCTTATGAACAACTGCAAAATCAAGCCCTCGATTGACAGAATACTTCCAAAAGATAGGGTCGAAGAGCCCGCCCTCAATCCACGAAATGTTAACAATTTGTCTCCCTGTGTACTAATTTTCATGAGATTTGGATCAAAATTGAGTTGTAGCAGAAAAACGACGCGTACAAAACAAGTATCGAGTGTATTCTCTCTAAATTTTTGAGTTGAACGAGTCCAATGTTTCTGAAATTGATCAAAAATAAACGAGGATGCTCAACAGATCATATTTATTGCAAATTTTACAAGGAATCAGAATATGTCGTTACGGAGTTATAATAGAAAATCTGGCCAACAAAGCGTCAAGAAGTCGTCACGCCATGGCAGAATGTGTCTCATACTTCAAGCTCGTTGAGCGCCCCTAAGACTTAACTTTCATCGGAGCTTCTGAAAGTCCAGAATAGATTCGTAGGGCTAGATGTTGAGCATTTTCAGGGTTTTTATTTTTCATTTAAGGTTGGGCCACCCTAGTGTGTGTATTGCATACGTACATATGTTACTCGTGCCTTAACAAGACCACTGAGGAAAGCCTATTGCAACATCGACCACACAACAGCAATTTTCACCTACGGGGGTGTTTTTATCCATCATGGACCTAAATGTAATCTACATCCAGACACCTTTACTCATCCTTTTCTATAAAAACCCACAGGCAAAATTCATTCTTCCATTGATCAAACTCCATGTTCCATTAGATTGCTACATTTTAAACACCCGAAGATAATCCTTTACATACCATACACACCAGCGCTGCGCCCCGATTCATGCACGGCACAGTAACTTGTTATTTCAGCTTTCATCCATCGGCAGCCGTCGTCATCATCGTCGTCGGTCCACATCCCACGGGCCAGGGACTCCTAATCTGACAGCATAACAAAATTACATCGAAACGGTTCCAATCGAGTGAGACACGCTTAGGACCATCCGCGTGGTTCACCCGAGAGCGCACATTCGCACACCCCGAGGACAGAAGATAATCTCGATTTGCTCATCCGTGACACTGCACTGTGCCTGGTCTACACGTTTGATAGGTTTTTAATTGATTCCCTCTCGTCTTCGCCAGTTTCTTCGATCCGTCTTCGATTGACGTTGCTATATCGGGATGATGGTCTTTTTGCGAGAATCAGCAAAAAAAAAATGATTCAATTACTTTCTTTCAGACACAAGAATGAAAAGAAACAAATTTTACACCACATTTATTTGGCACTGATCTCTCCTCTGAAGAGTGGGCGCGTAAAAGAGACGACGGGGATGGTGGTAATCCCTTTTCGGAGACGTCTTTCTTTGCACGGATTCGAAGGATCTGTCGATTGTGGATAGAAGAAAAAAAGGACGTGAGAATTACGAAACCTGAAAGGAACCATTAAAAGCGTGTAATGTGCCCGTGAATAGCCTTTTCGTACAGCGGTATAGAAACCACTGCGAAAAGTTTGCAAACTTTGCGGTGGTCTCCTTTCATGAATTGAGACCTCATATGCCAGCATAATTGTTTTTGGATAGAATTGGTACTACCTTGTTGTCGCCACGTCGATGGTTTGGTCAAAGTCTCATTTATCTATTGTAAGCACAATATATTCGACGCTCACTCTTCACTTGGTTATAGTAATGGAAAGAGAAGTGCCACACAAATATTCCTATTATAATGATTTATAATAATAAGGAACATAATAATTGTAAAAATAACGTTTGATGAATCGCGTTGGTCACAAATTCATGTAGACCGGAGTAAATTCCAATGTGCAAAAATCAATCTGAATCGATTGGAAACGAGACAACGTTCCACCAAACGTTATCACCATTATGCTTTGATCGCGTAGCGTTATGGAAGGGACTGTTTTGGATAAACACATAATCCAGCGCGGAACGAACCGCGCGTAGTAAACGATTAGTCCAGAGCACATATTTATAAACAAATCATTTGCTTTCCACTTCCCTGATGCTACTACGGTTATGCTTGGCAATGGAACTCTAGCGCAAGATCAATGTCAATGTCAATTATTAAGCGTATGATACGCAGATCGCATACATTCAGAATATTATAGGGAATGAATGATCAAGTTATATTGAATGAAAACGTTTTCATATTCAGGATCAATCATGATCTTTACTACGCGTTTTCATATTCAGGTTCATTCATGATCCATATGATGCAAGAATTCTAGATGTGTGGTAGTACAGAAATTAGATCGATTCATGTAGGCATCTCCGGTAATACGCATGCGTGAGATGAATTATGCGATCGAATTTGATATTGCGCAGTCAGATAAAGACTTGCCACTTATACATAAGCACTATGATTAAGCAATATTGTGAAACCCTATTAAACCAGACAAGCACCGCTAGGATTACAATTGTATGCAACTATCCATGCTCACCACAAAGAGTTAATCCAGGAAAACTCTAATCTATTGCAGAGGCTTAATTGCTGAAAAGATTCTCAACTCGGCTAAATTAATTGTAAGCAAGATTTGCTTGGAAGGTTTATAGCAAGATTATATGTATGCAAGTTAGAATCTCGATCGATCATGGCAAATTAATTATGTGAAAAGGATGAGCATACTTTCTGGACGGCACATATACAAATGGAATAGTTTTCCACAGGATCAGGAAAAAACATGTTAAAAAGAGGGTGCGAAAATATCTGGAGAGGTCTGGACGAGGGTATATAAGGGGACCCCGTTTCATGAATAAAGCATTCGCGGTAGATTCTAGTACGAGTCAAGTCAGACTCTTTGTTTTGAAATATCCGAAACCACCTAATTCTCTTCGGGTAACCAGTCCCTTTTGGAGGAGAATTTTGTTTTAGAACTAGCCACAGAGTGGATCTTTTCGGGTAACCAGTCCCTTTTGGAAGAGAAGTTCAACCTTAATCCTCTTCGGGTAACCAGTCCCTTTTGGAGGAGGATTAACCCATCAGGGAACAATCAGTGAAGCTCTTCGGGTAGCCAGTCCCTTTTGGAGGAGGCCACTGACCTTGATGGTTATTGTCGTGAGAGTTTTTGAGGTACGGAAATTCTGTATCTGCTCGACGGCAATAAAGAGGAAATCCTTCGTTTCCTCTAGGTTGAACACTCCCTCACACTTGTATCACCAACAAAGTAATGTGAAGCCGTTTCTAACGTCCTAGCTTATACCTATAGCTTATGCTTATACCTTATACCTGTTTAAACAACGGCATAGATTTCGACACCTCCAAGAATATGTCGATTCGTAGTCATTTTTTTAACGCAGCCTGCCTTATCGTCACCCCTGGTGGTCACAACAGCAGAGGAAGTCGCAAATCGACTACGTTCTGATTATTCTTCTTTTCTGCTGGTTTTTACTCTTCTTATTTTTTTTTTCTTCTTCCTTTCCTTCTTCTCCATATTCTTCTCATATGTCTTCTTCTTCTTCTTCTCAGCCTGTGTACTTCCACAGTTATTGACCGAGAGCTTCCTCTGCCAATGACTATTTTGCATGTGTATATCGTGTGGCACTATATGATCAAGAAAGTCAAGGATTTTTTTTAACGAGTCGCGCAATGGTCACGCTGAGCCTAAAACTCTCCGTCATCATCAATGTACGGTACCGGCGACCGCCACAGCACAACTTATAGCAACTGATGCAACCGGATGCCAATGTGAGGCCCCTTTTGAGAACTGCAGAAGTACAGTTAAAGCAGTCATAAACGATGCATCCTACAGCACAATCGAGTACGTGGAACAGAATCGAAGGAACGATTGGTTCGACGAGCAGTTTAGAGAGATTTTGAAGAAGAAGAATGTCGCAGTGTAAAACCCGGTAGAGCATGCAACGTTGCAAGCGAAAGCAGAAGACCCACCTGTTGGAACTGGATTTTTCCGATTTAGTAATCACCAATTGACCACCAACAAAAAAACAAAATTGGTTTGGTGGTATATTGGAATCCTGGTGTGTACACTAAGTCTTAATCACTGATTTCAGGTCGTCGGATTTCACGGAATTACGAAAAAACTCGCGGACTTTGTGGGTCGGACTGAACTTTGTTTTATTGGCACTGAGTTAATGTTCACAACGGTACAATATTGAAACACGCGACGTGGGTTGAAACTCGATCTAGACGTGCGAGAGGTTTATTGCGGACTGATTTATTACAATTTTCTGACCTGCCTACCGACCGTGTGCGATGTTTTTTGACCATCGTATCGCTACCTGCGGTCGGCCCTATCATCGTTCGTGAGGCGATCGATATGATACGGGATAGATTTATAATTTGCTTCAGTTAGAGTAGTGCGACTGTACACATCAAATTTTTATTGCTGGAAATCAGCAAAGTTTTGCTGATTTTTTTTGTGCTGTGAGTTCAGCAACTCTTTCAGCAAACTAAAACTTGCTGGACAACCAGCAACGCCAAATTCCAGAAAAGTGACAGCACGTTTGCTGAGCGATCAGCAATGTGAAACTCGAATTTGCTGGTTCACCAGCAATCGTCGCTCGGGTTTATTTTTATTGTTTTTCGATATTTAATGATCACTCCGCATAAAAAAAAGAGGGAGACGGGTCTTCTCTCGCTAAAAGACACAATAGCAATTCAGATTTTTATTGTTATGTTTACAGATCTTTATAATAAATAATTCAATAAACGAAGCGGAGTTAAACACTTGCCGTTTTTCGCAACATCCGACCCCAGCTCTAAAAGTAGAAAGGAAATATTTACAACAATTTCGTGTCTTGCTTCTAAAATTCTATAAATCTATACTTACACACGATCACTTTAATGAAGAGATTATTTTTTTTTCTAAGTCCGTTGTTGACAGTTCGAGTGGATTGCTGGTTTTCAGCAAAAAATGTGATTGCTGAACCAATTTTTACTGATTTGCGGTGAAATTTCAAATCCATTGCTGATTTGAAATTTTTTGACATTTGCAGTACTGGTGATCAGCAAAAAATAAATTGCTTGCTGTTATACAGTATACTGCAGAACTGAAATTCAGCAAAGTAATAATGATGTGCTGCAGATCAGCAAAATGTAGTGTTACTGGATTGCTTTCAGCAAATTAAATTGCTGGATGATCAAAAGAAAATTTGGTGTGTATCTTTTGCTCGGACACTAGCGTAAAGCTAGTGATCTTATAGTAATGGTAGGTGCAATGCAAATTAATGACCTAACTTAGCGATCGGCGCAAACATACCGGCCGCCTTGAAATGACTTGAAATTTCAACTAGAGATAACGTTAACCTAACATCTTATCAACTAACGTATATAAACACTGTATACATGCAATGGGATTCACTGTTACAACTATTACTCGAACGGATTGATGGTCTGCTGCTCGGTCTATGAAGTCTGCTGAAGTCACTGCTGCTGATGAAGTTCGTCATTTAATTCGTCCTTCCTAGGAGCTCGAGTACGTTTCCTCACACGGTCTGTGTGGCACAATCGGATGAATCGGGAGGCTTGTCCACGAAGTTTTCCATGAATCGTCTCCGGCGGGCGTCCAATCGACCTCGGCTGAGGGATTATCCGACGTGGTTGCTATGAATGAGATGAGAGGCGATTTTTTAACTGTAAAATTGAACATGTAAACGACTTCCCTGGGTCGCGGAGGCCGTCCACCTCCGCAGGCACCGAGGCGCCACCGGGATTCCCGTTAACTTCTTCTTGGACGACGGTTGACTGCTCCTGGGGTCGGAACATCATCAGCTTGGTACTCAGGACTGTGGCGTCACACATCTGGGGTTCGCTAGGATGCTGGAGCTCATCGGTTGACATCTTCGACGACGATCTTACTCTGCGTGACATCCTGCTGACCAAATGGAATGGTGTTTGGTTGTACGAATTGACGAACAACATGCAAGACACGTAACTTTGTGTGGGGATTCCTAAACCCCCACAGAATACTTGACGCCACAACTTCATTAGCAGACGAAAACAGGACTCGATGGTAGACTGCTAGAGCGCGAGCGTCTTGGGTCGAACAGACATCGTGTGGGTGGGTTGACAAACGGACTTCACGTTGGCGGATGGACGGCTCCGGTCGCCGTTGGCAAACTTGGCTATGGAGGACGAAACATTCTCTGAGCTTGTCACCGCTCCGCAGAGGGCGCATGAGACTCGGAG
Organism: Aedes albopictus; assembly: GCF_035046485.1. NCBI lineage: Eukaryota > Metazoa > Arthropoda > Insecta > Diptera > Culicidae > Aedes > Aedes albopictus. The sequence goes on from NC_085137.1 coordinate 409,421,743, forward strand.
ACAAAATATAGTAAAATAGAAGGTTCCTCTGGGCATTGGTCCCCGACCCCAATACCTGAGCCGCAGAGGATATCTGGTTCGAGAAAAACGGAACCACACGTTGACTAACGAGCCATCCCAATTCAAGATAGAAATTTCAGTTTTACAAGAAAAATGGTATGAAGAAATAGAGTGTACTTACATTTATTCTGGAACTTATCCTACTTATCCTAGTGTTTTGTGGTGTGTCATGAGCGTGTGGATGTGTATCCCACGGCGGCAGCAAAACTCTCAGGCCTGTCCGGACAGTTGGGGAATAGACCACCGGCTCCATGCCGGCAACCCCGCTGCTTGGCACGCCATTAGCGTCCCTGCCACCGCGACATCACCACTCTGCTCATGGCCCAAAGCACCACCATGGCAATTTCGCTGGATTAAAGAAAGGCCTATATAGGCATCGAAGGGCACAATTAATTATCAGCATACACTTTTGGATCGTTTCAGAAATCCGTCCAACTCATCCTATTCTTACCGATCTCAATTTCTATGTTCACTCCCGAGGATCCATCTTACAATTGGCCGTACACTGAAAGGAGCCTTGCAGTAATGATAAGCACAAAAATGTTTTTAAATTTACCATGGCAAAACATGACCATCGACCCACCAACGCTTCTTGTGTGCGTTTTGTTTCTTCTCACATCAACCGGTTCAATAGCTGAGTGGTAGCGTGCGAGCCTGGTGATGTCAAGATTCTTGGTTCGAATCCGGTTGCCAACAGAAACTTTTTTTAATTGAGAATCGAGTCCATGGTAAAATTGAAAACATAATTCTGTTGAAATAAAACGAAACTCAGTCTGCACAAATTTAGTGGCGTTGTGCATTTAAATTGACCCTCAGAATAGTAATTTTAACCGCAAGCCGCCGTTCAGTGTAGCCATGCCTAACTGTTCTGCGTTCTGCGGAAACAATAGCACACTTGTTTAAAAGAGCAAAGCACAAAATGTAGCACAACTCACATCGGTCAGACCCGAAGATAAAAAAAATCACCACTTTAACTTTTATCACTATCGCGCGCACAGGGTCTGCTTGATGTTCAACCGATAACTGATGGCAACCGCCGATCATCGCAACTGTTTTATTGGTGGTAATGCTGGGTGCTACTGAGTGGTTATTGAGCAAATGGTACTCAATCCATTTGGCCTTATCGATAACGGGAGATGATTTGGTCTTATCAGAGAATGAGATGGTACTTAGGATAGGGTTTCTGATACCGGTGGCTAGATTTTTATGGTGGTATAGGGTGATGTCGGGTTTTTGTTAATATAAATTTCATGAAGCAGCTTGCGCCCAGCGGAGCATACACTAGAGGCATGCGGCGCGATCGATCGACTATTAACAACGATCGAACTAATGATGACGATGTTGTGTTGTTTGTGTTGTGGAAGTGTGATGATTTAACATGGTAATATTCAACCAAAAACTCCTGCATTGATTGGCGAGGCTAAGAGCACCATAGCGGCTCAGTACACGCGAGCAAAGATTACCGCCACAGCCATCAAGCTAGTGGAGCAGGTTACAAGCTTTTTGACTATTATTTAAAATACAAAGACTTAACTGGGACGCGGAGACCCGAAAGCTTCCGCAGCGCCGGAGGGCGCTCGATGAAGAAGGAATCAATCCTCCTCGTGAGCTGACGCTGGTGTGGACTCGTTGTCCCGTATTGGTAGGACACAAACTTTGGATATCGCTCGTAGAAAATCTCCGTCCTTCGTGTGAACTTTGACGACACGAATGTTGCCGTCTTTTCCTGGGTGAATTTCGTGACCCGACCCAACCGCCATTTTAGGGGCGGCACGTTGTCCTCGCACAGCAGTACTATGGTGCCGACGAAAAGGTTGTTGCGTTGTTTGGTCCACTTTGTACGGGTGTGCAGGTTTGACAAGTACTGGGTTGACCAACGATTCCAGATTCGTTGAAGAAAATACTGCACACGCTGCCACTTCGAGAGCCTTGATCCGTTGAGATCTTGCAACGATGGTTCTGGGATTGCTGTGAGCGGCCTGCCCACCAGGAAGTGGCCGGGAGTTAGGATTTCCAGGTCGTTTGCGTCGTTGGATAGTGGTGTGAGTGGTCTCGAGTTGAGACACGCTTCAATCTGTGCCACCAGAGTGGCCATTTCGTCTGAGACGAGGACTGTATTGCCTAGGGTACGCTTCAGGTGTTCCTTCAGCGACTTCACGGCGGCCTCCCACAGGCCTCCGAAGTTGGGTGACTTCGCCGGGATGAATTTGAAGTTGATGTTCTCCCAGGATGTCTCCTCAGTAACAGCTTTCACGAAGTCTTGGTTGTTGAACAGCTTCCGAAGCTCGTCCAGTTCACGCCGGGCACCGAAAAAGTTCGTTGCATTGTCGCACATGAGAATTTCAGGTTGACCTCGACGGGAGACGAACCTTTTCAGTGCGGCGACGAAAGCTTGAGTTGTAAGGTCTCCCACGACCTCTAAATGGACCGCCTTCACAGCGAGACATACAAAAACGGCAACAAAACATTTTATCGGACCGCCCTTGCGATAGGGGTACTGGATATAGAACGGACCACAGTAGTCCACCCCTACGCGCATGAAAGGTGGAGCCGGAGTGACACGTTCTGCGGGCAAGTCCGCCATGAGCTGCTCATGAGCCGTCGGCCGTGCCCGAAAGCATTTGACGCAGCGGTGGATCACTTTCCGAGCCAGGTTGCGAGCAGACAATGGCCAGTACTTCTCCCGCATGCTGGCGATCAAGAGCTGCTGTCCTGCGTGCAGGTTCTTCTGGTGGTAGTGAAAGGGGATGATGGTTGTCCAGAACGATTGGGTGCTTCCGCCCGGCCGAAATGTTAGCGTTCTGCAGCCGGCCGCCGACCAAGATGATTCCGTTCACAAGGCGTGGAGCTAGCTTTCTTAATTTTGATGTTGGTTTCACTTCGCCGGTTCTGCGTAGCGCGATCAGATCCTCCGGGAAGCTTTCTTTTTGCGCTAGGATTAGAAGCTGGTGTAATGCTTCTTAGCGCTCTTCGTGCTTCACAAGGCCTGTTTTCCGACCATCGGGGTTCATACAGTTATGAACGAATCTTCGTAGAAGGGACACGATTCGAACTAAATCTTGAAGCGACGATCGAAGACCAAAAATCGGGCTGGGTTCTACAACTTGAGCAGGAGCCGCTACCGTTGTTCGTTCTTCAAGGAGCGAAGGATCCAGATCCTTCGGGTTGATTGTCGCGGTTGTCGGCCAGGAAGACTTGTCCAAGCGCAGCCACGGTGGACCTTGCCACCACATCTCGTAGTCCTTCAGTTGATCTGGAGGCATTCCTCTTGACAAAACGTCCGCGGGGTTTTCCAGCCCAGCGATATGGTTCCAGATGCCTCCACGGGTGATGTGCTGTATCTCGGACACTCTATTTGCAACGAAAACGTTCCAGCGTGACGGAGCAGCAGCGATCCAGCATTTAACGATCATCGAATCCGTCCAAAAGTACGGTTGGGCAGTGATTTTGATACTTTGGATGACCTTCTCAAACAGATGAACTCCGGTGAGTGCGGACGACAGCTCCAGACGAGGAATTGAGGTCTGTTTCCGCTTCTTCTCTAGATCTTCGAGCGGCGCCACTCGAGATTTCGCTGTGAGTAGTGCTGCTGTGAACGAAGTGCACCTCAAATAGATGCAGGCACCATACGCCTTCATGGACGCATCACAGAACATATGAAGTTCAGCAGATATTGTGTCGCTTCCAAACGCAACCCAACGAGGAACGCGAAGCTGGGTCAGGTCCTCCAAACTTTCTCGAAATTCTTTCCACCAGTTTTGAAGCTCGTCAGGCACAGTTTCATTCCAGGAACACTTTGTTCTCCAAAGATCCTGGAGAAAAACCTTGGCTGGAACTAGACTAGGTCCAACCAGGCCTAGCGGGTCGAAGAGCTTCGCGAAATCGGACAGGATGATTCTCTTGGTGATCTCAGTAGCAGGGTTCCACTGAGGCACAGTGAACCGAAAAATGTCTGATCGGGGTTCCCATTTGATTCCAAGGGTCTTAACGGTGTGGTTTGAGCGTTCGAGATCCAGAGACGACCGTTCATCACGCAGATAAGGTGGAATTTGATCCAGCAGTTCTCGGGAATTTGAACTCCATTTCCTCAAAGTGAGTCCCGCAGTGCCAGGAACGTGAATGGAGTCTTTTGATACTTGAACTGCCTCTTCAACGCTGTCGACACTCTTCAGCATGTCGTCTACGTAGAATTCGTAGATTATCGTGTCTGCGGCGACGGGAAACTTAGCCTTCTCATCTTCTGCTAGCTTTCTCAGGCAGCGCGTTGCCAAGTACGGTGCCGAAGACGTCCCATACGTGACGGTCGTCAATACGAAGAATCGAATCGGCTTGGTGGCGTCTTCTCTCCACATAATGCATTGAAGCGAGTGGTCCATAGGGTGCATCTTAATCATTCTGTACATCTTCTCGATGTCGGCCGTCATCGCATACTTCCGTAAACGAAAACGTAGTGTAATCAAAGTTAGGTCCTCCTGGACTACAGGACCCACCATCAGAGCTTCGTTTAGCGACACTCCAGAAGTGCTTGCACACGACGCATCAAAAACGACGCGCAGCTTGGTGGTCGTGCTGTCGGGCTTCAGTACCGCATGCTGCGGCAAGAAGTACGTGACTGGAAAGGTGCTCAACTCTCGTGGTGAAATCTCTCGCATGTGTTGCATGCGAAGATACTCGTCGATAAACTCGATGTACATTTTCTTCACGGCAGGATCAGTATCCAATCTTCGCTCGAGTGCCATGAAGCGACGAGTGGCAAAGGCTTGAGTGTCCCCTAGGCGATCAATCACAAACTGCTTCTTCGGTAGCTGGACGACAAATCGGCCGCTTGAGTCCCTCTTCGTCGTTTTCTCGAAGTGTGTTTCACACGCTGACTCCTCCAAAGACAACGTGCTGGTGGTGCGACACGATTCCAGCTCAAAGAAACGTGCCAATCCTTCTTCAATCTTCTCAGTTGCGCATGCCGATACCGCTAGTAGAGAAGCAGACTCGTCCGGAATGCCTCCGGAAACAATCCAGCCCAGCAGAGTGTTCTGCAAAATCGGACCGGAATCTCCTAGCTTGATTTGACGCTCAGCGATCATCAGCTCCAGGTACACCTCAGCTCCTATTATCAGGTCAACTGCTTCGGACTCATGGAATGTCGGATCAGCCAACACTAGCTCCTTCGGCACGTTCCAGGATCGAATATCGATGCTTCGTGTCGGAAGATCGACAGTTACTCGCGGTAGCACGTGGAATTTGAGATTCGTCACGTACTTTGTGACAAGCGAATGAACCTCAGCGAAAACTGCTTGAGTGGAAGCAGTTCGCGATCCACCGATTCCAGCAATCGGTAGATGTTCACGGGTTCGCTTGAACTTAAGCCTTTGCGACATGGCTTCAGATATGTAGCATCGCTGGGACCCGGAGTCCAGCAACGCACGAGCGAGTAAGGAGTTACCAAACTGATCGCAAAGATTTACGACAGCGATAGAGAGCAAAACAGTGTGTGGAACGTATTGCGGAGATTCCACCTGTTTAGACTCCTGCGCGAAAATTAGTTGCGTGGTTTTTTGTTGCGTGGGCCCACAGATATAAAACTAGACCACGTCCTGGTGAAAATTTTACGCTGTGTTGTTAGGAACACATTTGGTAATAGTTTTGCATTGTAAACAAACATTTATAACGCATCTGCGCTGGAAATGAGCCTAATTATTTATTTGCTTCGGAATCTATAAATCTTTACAACGGGCAATATCGTGTAGTTGCAAGAGGTGTAGTGTGATAACTTGTACTGGGGCAGTCTGTGGCGGAAATGTGTGAATGAGCATTGCTTGCATTCGGTGGTTCTGTGCGTCCACTTTGTGTAGGCTGAGTGTGTGTTGAGTGACCGTTTGGTGTTGGCTTGGCTTGTGATGGTTGCGTGTTCTGTCCTTGTGGTTTCTTCATTTGTTGATTCCCATTTGACTGTCCAGATTTACTCGACGGATTCGCGATGGTCGATGAGTTCGCGTGAAGCAACGAGTGGTGACGTTGACCACAGTGGAAGCACGATCCTCTGGTGCAGAATCGCGCGATGTGCCCCGATGACAGGCAATTCAAACAAAGCGAATGTTTCTTCACGGCATCGACCCTTTCCGAAATCCTCATCTTCGAAAACTTCGCGCACTTAAAGGCGGATGTAGTAAACTGATCCTACCGAACCAAGAAAATCGCGAAATCCGATAAAAAAGTAAGTCCCCGTTAGAGACGTGTATCCGTCCCGAAATTCGTCAATAAACTGACTCGCAGATTTCATGCGAAGAGCTATCTTAGCAAATTCCTTTTGCACACCAACACAATCGTAATGTTTCATTCGCACATCGTTGCAAGGCCCTTGCATGTGTATGTAAATCATCAATCATTATCGAACAGGCGGCGTGGTGGCCGACGAAGCGGAGGCCGAAGAAGCGGCGGTCGAAGAAGCGGCGGCCGAAGAAGCGGCGGCCGAAGAAGCGGCGGCCAACGACGCGCGAGTAGTTCATGATAGGCTTCGGCGATGCGCATCCCGATTAAACAAATGCTCCAAAATCAAAACTTGTTTTATCTCATATTTTATGAATTTTTCATTATTCAACATCTATACACTACAGCGGAGTGAGCAGATTCTCTGCAAAATGGACAGCTACTGGGTGGTTGGACTCCGGTATGGCTAATAGACGGACGAACAGGTTTCCTTGCTTCGGTTTGGAATGGCTTCACAGGGGTGATGGACTGCAGCACCGAACAGTAACTCTTCAGGAACTTGACCAGATCTTTATAGTTAGGAACCTCTTTGGAGTTGTAATGCGATTCCCACTGCCTCAACGTTGTGGGATGCAGCCGCTTGCAGAGCATGTACTGAAGTAGCGTACTCCAGCCATCCGGATCTTCTCCGATCTTGGTGAGCATCTGGAGCTTCTTTTCAAACCCGTTAACGAGTTTGCTCAACGTCTCAAAGCTTTCTTGACGAAGTGGCTCGAGAGAGAACAAAGAATCAAGATGAGTCATCACCAATAGCTTCTTATTCTCGAAAGCGTTTTCCAATGCCTCCCACGCAATGGCATAATTGGCGGAGGACATCTCAATTGCGGCAATCTCTTGTAGTGCTTCTCCGGTGAGGGATGTGCGTAGATAAGTAAACTTATCCTCATCGAATGTGGCTGCCATCGTTCATCGCTTGCTGTCGTTCTTGCGGCGGTTCGAAGGACCAAAATGTGTACACTAAGTCTTAATCACTGATTTCAGGTCGTCGGATTTCACGGAATTTCGAAAAAACTCGCGGACTTTGTGGGTCGGACTGAACTTTGTTTTATTGGCACTGAGTTAATGTTCACAACGGTACAATATTGAAACACGCGACGTGGGTTGAAACTCGATCTAGACGTGCGAGAGGTTTATTGCGGACTGATTTATTACAATTTTCTGACCTGCCTACCGACCGTGTGCGATGTTTTTTGACCATCGTATCGCTACCTGCGGTCGGCCCTAACATCGTTCGTGAGGCGATCGATATGATACGGGATAGATTTATAATTTGCTTCAGTTAGAGTAGTGCGACTGTATCTTTTGCTCGGACACTAGCGTAAAGCTAGTGATCTTGTAGTAATGGTAGGTGCAATGCAAATTAATGACCTAACTTGGCGATCGGCGCAAACACCTGGGTAGATAAATAAATTCCTGCATGGAACAAAGGAGGTGCAAATTTCAATGTGTGGCCTCTTCGCGAGCATTTTGTCTTACGAACTATGGGTACATAAAGGAAAAGAAAAACACTTACGTTTAGTCTCCCTAGTATTTCTGTACGCTTTCAGTCTAGTCACTCGGTTCGGTCTTCGTTTCCCGGATAAAAACTAACCATAGGGTGTTTGGTGAAAACCATTCCTGCACCATACAGTGTACCAGCTACAATAAAATGTATTGTAATGAAATGGTTCGCTGAAAGCTTTGAACATTGTAGCAACTATACACAGTGCTGAAAAATTCATTTCGTCATATCAAAATTCAACCACCAACAGCTCATTTTAGAAGCTGAACCTGGGAATATGGTATATGAAAAACTTGTGCGGCTAGACCAATTCTGCAAGAAAGTCACGGAAAAACTGCTATTTTACGAATATTTAAGATAAATGTCACGGACTACCTTCGAAAAATGCCAAATGATATTCACCGTGAATATCATTGGGATTTTTCGAAGGTAGTCCGTGACATTTACCTTAAATATTCGAAAAATAGCAGTTTTTCCGTGACTTTCTTGCAGAACTGGTCTAGCTGCACAAGTTTTTCATATACCATATTCTCACGTTCAGCTTCTAAAATGAGCTGTAGGTGTGAAGTAAAAGACTTGGACTTCTTTATTCTTTAGTGGTTTATTAGCGAATGTCCTGTCTTCAAGAGTCATACGTCATAAGTCAGTTTCACAGCCTACCATGATTTAAGTACTGGATTACTACATTTCGGCCATCCTGACTAGTTGATGCCCTCATCAATAGAACCATAATCTGTATTCAACAAATCATCAGGAGATAGCCAAAGTTTCATATTTATTGGTGAACAAATTGAGTGATAAGGAAGGCTGGAAACTTGAAAACCCTCAATATCAGAAACTACGTAACGATCATTTGGCAATGCTTTTTTAATAACATATGGACCTTTATATTTTTCCGATAATTTAGAAGCCGAATTTATCTTCAATACTACAAAATCTCCAACTTTGTACTCAGTAGCCTTTTTACGTTTTTTATCTGTTACTAGCTTGTTATAATTTTGATTATTTTCTATTACCTCTTTCGCTCTATTCCTTACTGTATTCAAATCATCGTTATTGCTATTATTCTGAAAAGTATCTAAAAATGTTTGCAAATTGTGCTCAGTAACATTCAAATTTTGTTGATGAAAACCAAACAACAAAACACTGGGATAATTTTTAATGGATCTATTGTATGTGTTATTGTGTATATATTCTATTTTACTCAACAAGTTATTCCATTTTAAGCCTGTGTCACTAACTAATTTAGCTAACATTGGCGATAATGTTCTATTTACACGTTCCGCTTGGCCATTAGCTTCTGGAGTATAAGCAGCAGTTTTAATATGTTGTATATAATTATTCTTAACAAAGTTATCAAATTTCATCGAAGAAAAACAAGATCCTCTATCAGTTATTATTCTTCCTGGTTTACTGTAATAGTTCATATAATTAGACAAATGTTTTATTACTTCTTCTGTGTTGGTTGATTTGGTACAATAAAATTTAACAAATTTTGTAAAGGCATCTACAACTACCAGAATATATTTGAATCCACCACTCGACGGTAATTGTATTGGTCCATAATGACCCAAATGGATTGTGTTGAAAGGTTGATTACCTTTTTCAATACATTTAAGAAAACCTTCTTTTTTCCCTTCTTTGGGACTAAAAAATATGCAACTTAAACAATTAGATATATACTTTTTCACTATTTTTCACATGTTCGAAAACCAATAGTGCTTTTTAATTTCAATCATCGTCTTTTCAATACCAATGTGACCTTTTAAATCATGGCACATTCTAATGATATTGTCAATCATTAGTTTTGGGATTACTAACAACAATTTACCATCATTCTTTCTGAATAATATGCCATTACTTAACTCAAAGTTTGGAAAACTGCTGTTTTCTAGGTGTGTTTTAATGTTTTTCAATTTCTCATCCTGTTCTTGAGCGAGTATCACATTTCTTTCCACATCTTCTGTTTCTAATACATTTATTTGATAAGTTCGAGATTTTCTTGTTATTTGTTTTTCGTTACTCATATTTTGCCTACTCAATGCATCTACATGCCGCATTTTAGCTTCATCTCTATATTCAAGAGTGTAGTCATAATTTTCCAAAAACAAAGCCCATCTGCTGATTTTAGGATTTATTTCTTTTTTAATTAAAGTTTGTGCCAAAGCATTACAATCCGTAAAAATTTTGAATTTCATACCGGATAGATAAACATGAAAACGCTTGATTGCATGAACAACTGCCAAGGTTTCTAATTCAAAACTATGTAATTTAGATTCAAAATTGTCAGTATTTTTGCTAAAATAACTAATTGGATGAAAGTTATTGTCATCTTGCTTCTGTAACAAAATGGCTCCAAACCCATGGGAACTTGCATCACAATGTAAATGGGTTTCAGCATTAGGGTTAAAAAATAGCTAATATTGGTGCTGTGACTAATTTTTGTTTAAGTGTTTCATATGCACTAATTTGTGCCTCTCCAAAATCAAAAGCTGTATCTTTCTTCAAAAGGTTATACAATGGTCTTGCAATAGTAGCAAAATTTTTAATAAACTTCCGAAAATAACTTGTCAATCCCAAAAAGCGTTGCACATCTTTAACATTTTTAGGAACTGGAAATTTAGAAACAGCTTCAATATGCGATTGATTCGGACGTTGATAGTATATCCCAGATAATCAATTTCAGTAAACAAAAATTTGCATTTTTCCAAATTTAATTCCAAAAGATTATCGCTTAAAATTTTAAAAACCATTTTCATTATTTCTAAATGTTCTTCAATTGTATCTGAGAAAATTATTATATCATCAATGTAAACACATATTTTACCTTTAGCAATCAAGTCTTTAAAAATAGTATTTATAAATCTTTGAAATACTGCTGGAGCATTACAGAGTCCAAAAGGAACACGTAAATATTCATACTGCCCAGATGGTGTAACAAAAGAAGTGTATTTGGTGCATTCTGGAGCAATTCTAATTTGGTGAAACCCTGCTTTCAAATCTAAAACTGAAAAAATCTTTTTATTCCTGAGTTTATCTAAAATTTCTTCAATTAGTGGTAAAGGATAGTTGTCCCTATATGTATCTTTGTTGAGTTTTCGATAATCAACACACATCCTAACATCGCCATCTTTCTTCGGAATCAATACAATTGGACTGGCATAAGGAGAATCACTTTCTTTAATTATTTTGTCACGTAAAAGCTCTTTAATTTTATCATCTACTTTATTTTTTTCAGAATATGCTAGTCTTCTAGGTTTGAAGTGAAACTAAGTACCAGTTTTTAGAGAGATTTTCATTTCATATTTTGTTTTTGGCTGACTGGGCTTATCGGAACAAATGTAAACCATTTTAAAAATTTCCATAAACTTTGCAATATGATCGCTACTTACATTTCCAATACTTTTCAATATTTCAGATTCTTCGAGGGAACTTATTTGTTTTATTTCATTTTTATTTCCATGCACCTCCTTTCGGATCACCGGAGTTCTCGAAATTTTAATACGGCTTCTCTCGATGATGGTTTGAATGTTAGGTTTCATTATAAAATCCCTTCCTATTATAGCGTCATACGATGACATCGTCAAATCAGGAACGACCAAAAATTTAATCCTGCAATGGACATTTTGAACGCAAATGTTAGTTATTAATGTACCTAAAATGGTTAGTCGTGTTCCTCCGATACCCTTGTAAACTTTTTTGTTATCAAAATCAAGAATTTTTGAATTTTTTACTAATTTAAGGCATATCAGAGAAACAGGACTTCCTGTATCAAATAGAGCTGTGAAACATTGGTCATTGTCTGTCAATTTTATATCTACCAGTCCGTTGTAATCTTGTTCAGCCTGACTCTCTGATGTAGCATCAACGGCTCCAATCCTAGTTTCTCTCATCCATGGATTATTTCGGCGGGTTGATTGATCCTTTTGTTCGAATGGTTGGCGGATTTTCCGACATCTTGCGGCAATATGTCCTGGTAACTTACAGTTATAGCACACGAGCGAAGTTGAAGTCGATGGTCCACGAAGTTTGATCATTGAAAAGGCTCTCGAAACATCAGCAACTGTTGAAAAATTCTGCATCCTAGCTTGATTCTTCAATTGTTGATCTGGAATTCCTTCGACTAGATATTCCACGAACTCTGACTCCCGAAGTCGTAATGGTACCGCCAAAATTTTTTTTTCACAGCAGTATTGGCCAAAAGTTTCATTTTCTCTCCATTTTCTTGATTCCAAACGTTTGCGTACTTGAAACAAGCTCTCATGCAGCACAAATGTCATCTTCAAACTAGCAAGAAAATCTTCAAATTCCATTGACATCAATTCCGGTGACGAAGTAAACCAAACTTGAGCATTTCCTTTTAAGCATTTGAAAACCAACAGCTTCATAATTGACTCACTTATCTTGAAAACTTGCTTAGTATGTTGTACAATGTTGATGAAATGATTCACATTTTCTTGAGTGGAGCCCAAAAAATCCGGCAGCAACGCAGAAATTTCTTCCATTTTGAAAAGCCGTTCATCGCCACGTTTTCCTTCATGGTTGATTCTGGTGAAGTTTTCAGCTACATTGGATCCATCTCCACTGCCCGAAGCTTCTCCTAAGTTTGCAGATTGTCCAGAACTTGGATTCCCATCGGTTGAGTTTTGACGATCCGAGAAAGGAAGACCGCTTCCGATATTTCCCAAATCTTGAATTTCCGAGGGTTTCTGGCTCCGTAAAAACATCTTGAACAGCTTGGACTCTATCCCACTTCTGAATTGAAGTAAAAGACTTGGACTTCTTTATTCTTTAGTGGTTTATTAGCGAATGTCCTGTCTTCAAGAGTCATACGTCATAAGTCAGTTTCACAGCCTACCATGATTTAAGTACTGGATTACTACAAGGTGATTGAATTTAGATGTGACGAAATGAATTTTTCAACACTGACTATACATTTACATCCGATCTTTATGTAACAATATATTATACTGTTTTTCTTACGTTTGAACCATTCACTTTTCCGAAACATTATTTTTCCGTGCATTTTAATTATATATTCAGTTTTAGATTTGTTCCGTGCTTTGTTTTGTTGATGTTTGTGACTTTTTCGATGCAAAGGAAAGAAAAAAAAAGTGAATAAGTTGAAACATCAATTTGAAGTCAATAAAATGTTTGAATAAGTGGTAAACCAGGTGGTGAATTCCGGCGCACATTTTCTTCGAAGAGAAGAAATTTTCTTCCATTGCTCACCAGCAAGAAAATTTTCTTCTCTTCGAAGAAAATATGCGCCGGAATTCGCGTACAGGTCTCCTAAAGACTGTAGATCTAAGAGATATGCCGGGCTAGATATGTAGAGTGCGATAGCGGAATACGAATGTAGGTCAACCCGGAAAGACGCAGGTCAAATTATCGTAAATCAGTGGATTAGTTCAACACTATTCTTTGTATATTTGCATTTAGGGGAGTTTTCTCCCCTTCTTCCCGAGCAGAAGGGCATACCTTGCAAATACCATGCGAAGAGCAACATGTGCTCTAATACCTAAAATTGTTATTGCTGCGTTATTCTACGAAATTTTATGAGAACATCACAATAACAGTTGGAGGTATTTGAGCAGAGTTTGGTATTGATGTAGTATTTGTTGGTTTAGCAGTGAAAACAACTGAAGAAAAAGATTTGCTATTACATCATGAAGTCATCGAACAAATGAAACATTTAATTACAAGAAATGTTATTGGTTTGTTATTCAATAACATTGGGATAACAAATGCAGCACTTGAAATTTTAGGTATACATTAATTATTGAAATAACAAGCCTTGTTATTTTCTAGGTGTTATTTATACAAAATTTTGGTATTCGTTTTTGTTATTTTGCCTCGTATTACCACCTAATGGAGGACATATCAAGGTATGATAGTATTTAAGATAAATACCTTGATATGTTATTCTCTTGTTATTTTCTTCTGCTCGGGTTTCATGTGAACTTGCCTTCGACCACAACCGAATCAAATGCGATTGATGAAATTTATCTTTGACGTAAAGTCATCTTTAAAATATAGACTGGACTGGACACTGGAACGACTTCTAATATAGGTTTTCTGCGGATTCGCTTTTTAATCTAACTTCTATTTGAATCGGACATGACAGTTTTCTCATGAGTTGTTATGTATTTCAAACTATAGTCAAAATCGAACCTCAATATTGCAATAACGGTTGAGCACGCTGTAATGATACTTACGTACCTCGTCACCCACTTCATGCAACTACATTAGTGGTCTAATAACACTTAGCGCGCTCGGCATAGTATCATCATGCCGTTCAAGGTGTTGCCACATATAATGCTTAGTTTGCAAAACCCGATTATCTGGCTGGTGGGGCATGGGAGCCTAAGCTTCAACTATTAATGCAATCAGAGACTAATCAGACATAGACGTGGGCGATCCTATATATGAAGGGTTATCCAAAACGCTCTGGAGAATTCCCAAAGCGCATTCTAATAAATCTAATAAGCCTAAGATGCCATTAACAGGAGGGAAATGACAAGATAGTATTACATTATATGGTTTATGTAATATAAAACAATACAACATAACAAAAGTGAACCATTCCAAAACCATTTAATTAAATGTATAACCAGTAGTGAAATTATAATTAAAAACAATATATTTACGGTACATTTTATTGTTTTAAACCGTACATGTACCATACAATGTACGGTATATTTAAACCCACGTATCAGTATTTAGAACAATTCATTTACAATAAAATGTATGGTTTTGCAAAAAAATATATATGGAGAAAAATATTTTTTTATATTGTTACGATATTTAACAACCACTAACCAGTATAATATATTGTAAAAATCTTTTTTACAATTCACTGTATGGTGTCTTTTCGTACCACACATTTGTGCTCATACAAGCTTGAGCGATTTTGGAGGTTACAAAGTGACACTGGATCGAGAACTGTATGCAACTAAGGGAGCAATAATTTCATGTTTTAGTTCACTATAAAACTCACTGTATACTAATTACCAACTTGCAAATTCACTTCTTGATATTATTTTAACGGAATGGTTAAAAAAGCACTTTTAATATGCATCTAAATGAGCCACTGCAAACTAGAAACGTGGAATCAATTCAGTAACAAATTTTGAAAACGACGTATAATCAATGCTACACCATTGATTATACGTCGTTTTCAAAATGTGTTACAGAATTATACAATGCACTTGTTTCTAGAGTTCTCGTTCACAATGGATAGCAGTGGTTTGACGTTTTGAGTAAGCGGTTTGTACGATACTTGCGTGCGCTGGTGTGTGTGCAGTGCATGCTATCACGTCGGATGAGAAGGTGCGCCTCTACGCCAGGGGCATAGTCAACCCCACCTCTATTGGGAGAAAAAACACCGCCTGGAAAAAGTGGAGTTTTACGGTTTTACTAGAAACTTTATGTGCCAGGATAAGGTCGGAAACCTGCGTTGTAATGTTACGATAGACGGGGATACTTTCGAGGTGGTGAAGGAATTCGTCTACCTCGGATCCTTACTGACGGCTGACGATAACGTGAGCCGTGAAATACGGAGGCGCATCATCAACGGAAGTCGGCCCTACTACGGGCTCCAGAAGAAACGGCGGTCGAAAAAGATTTACCCGCGCACCAAATGCACCATGTACAAAACGCTAATAAGACCGGTGGTCCTCTACGGGCACGCTCGAGGAGGACCTGCAAGCACTCGGAGTGCCAAGGATGATCTTCGGCGGTGTGCAGGAGAACGGTGTGTGGCGGAGAAGGATGAACCACGAGCTCGCTGCACTTTACGGCGAACCCAGCATCCAGAAGGTGGCCAAAGCTGGGAGGATACGGTGGGCAGGGCATGTTGCAAGAATGTCGGACAACAAACCTGCAAAGCTGGTGTTTGCAACTGATTCGATTGGCACAAGAAGGCGTGGAACGCAGAGAGCTCGATGGGCGGACCAGGTGAAGCGTGACCTGGCGAGCATTGGGCGCAACCGAGGATGGAGAGCGGCAACCACAAACCGAGTAATGTGGCGTACTATTGTTGATTATGTCTTGTCTTAAATGTGATGTTGAACAAATAAATGTATGTATGTTAGTTGTGTATTTACATAAATTGGTGTTAAGTGTAGAATTAGCATTTGTTAAAATACACGTTATCAAAAAAAATTGGTTTGCTTGGTTTGCATGTGTAGATTTAAGGACAATTTTCCGTCTTTCGTGTCTTGTATTGTACAGAGGAAGTGCAGGTGGCGCGTGGACTCGGAGTATGGCGGAGTTCAGATGCGGTACAAGAGGTGGTTGAGGGGTTGGGAGTTGGCGTAGGTTATTCCGGTGCCCTGCGGTCGGAATCGACCCCTACAGCGATTAAAAGGCCATGGAGAGAACATACTAAGCTAGGTTGGATCCTAACCCGTGGTTGGAACGGGGTCCCCGGTAAGGACCGTGGCAGGTGGAGGCCATACTGTCAGCAACCTTCTGGTGCAGCTGATAAGGCCTGAAGGTTAGTGATACCCTTGCCTTCAGCAGGTCAGATAGTGTTGCACGTATCAGTTCTTGATGCTTGCAAAACAGTTGGGCGCGGGCAGGGTTGACCCTGCCCGCCTTCCGAGGACAAAGGGAGTTGTGAGGACCACTCGGGAAACTTGCTAAGCGCCAGCATGCTACCGTGATGGACTCCCCAAAGCGAGTCATCGATGTTCGTTGCTGCAGGCTACGCAGCTAACCTTGAGGGTGCGATATGCACTAGACCCTCTATGACGCAATGCTTTCTCGGTGGTTCCGGAGAGACGTAGGGTTTGGCGACCATGGGAATGTGTTTAGTGGGTCGAGCAGAGAGTAGTCCTGGTTTTTACTTATGTTCTACAAGACGACCTCAACCCCACACTACCTGTACCGTCCTGTTCGGGTGTCTGTTGAGCAGATTTATATCCCATGGTTTAGAAGAAAAAAAGAAGAGACTCTCAGCTAATAACTGTTGGAACACTTCCATAGAAATCTAAACAGAGAAGCAGTGATCCAAAGAAAACGTTACGCCAAAAAGAGGAAAGAGGATTAGTTTGAACAAGTTTTATATTGGTGGCCAAAACATTTTGAAGTGCTTGAAATGAACCATCGACCAAAAAAAAAAAAACAGAAAAGCGATACTTTTGAGAGACTGTTTACATTTAAGAAAGTACTATATTTTTCAACGTGAAAGAGGCAAAGCAAAGTTTTGATAAATGAAATCCTTCTAGAGATACTGCAAACGAGATTTTTACATAAATGTAAGCAAACGGTGAACTCGTTTCATTCAGTAAATCCATTGCAAGCTGTATTCGCCAGAAATCCCCAACTCTTCCGTTTCCAAACTTTCGAAATCCCACTGTAGGGAAATTCCATATCACGTCGGGCAACCAGCAGCCGCGCTCTAGCACCACGCAGTCTATAAATAAGTTCACACTCCATTAGAACAGCGCGGAGTCTATCCGTCTTCCAAGATCGAACAGCGCTGTCGTACGTGGTCGTCCATTTGACTACGCGGTGGGCAATCTACGCGCGATGACGTCGCGATGTTCAACGGATCGGATAACATCGAACAAGGGGCTCCCTTCATCTGTAATGCAATCAACGCCACCAAACCAACGCCAACGAGAGCCACGTGCAAGGGGTAGGTGTGACGGGTGTCGTCGTCGAGGGAAAAGTACATCTAATGCGTCCGGAAATTGCCTTAATTTCTTGAAAATACACTTTCACTTTTTTTTTGCTTGCTGGTGCCCTACTGGACGATCTAATGCCATGCTACTAACAGCTTGCAGTAGCAGACGCTGAGTAGTCGAACGAACGCAAACGCATTTTATCGGATGGCTCACGCGCGGTGCGGGCCGGTCGAAATCTAAACAATCAGCAAATGGTTGTTTCCAGTTTTTGTGATCCAATTTTGGAGGTTGAGTCACCCCTGGGGAAGGGTATGGTGATCCACAGAACAGCATTGCTGTAGCATCGTAGTAAGCCTTGCATTTTGTAACTGACAAATTAAGGCACAAATAAATTCATTATTGTTCTAACCACCAAACGAGAAGGTAGCATTCTACATTTTGGCGATTGAAGGAAATCAAATCGGAGACTCGGAATGGCTTGGCCCATGGTCTGCCCATATTCGCATAGTCGATGTAAGCGCCACTGTACTTTCCAACATGTTTTTGGAATTTTAACAATGAATAAATATAAATTTCAAGATTTTTACCACGTTGACATCTAACTAAGGGTTAGATGTTGTGATCTATTGAATAAAACTGGTCACAAATATGCACACGCGATATATATTAGCTTTTGTACGATGGCATTGCCAGTGGTGGTTACTTCGACTATGCGAATATGGGCAGGGTAGGTAAAAACGGAGATGATACATGGAATACGGACCCCAAGGTGTTTCCTAGATAGGAATTGGATTCTGGTTCTTTTAGGGATGTCTTCTCTTCGTTTAATTGTCGAGATGATGGTTACTTAGGTAGAAATTCTCAGGGATGAAGTCTACATTAGAAACAATTTTCTAATTAGATCCCGGAATTTCAGATAAATCTGAAGTAATGCATCCGTCTACGAATTTGAAACATAGAGAACCCGAAGAACAGATAAGACAACTCTTCACTGAATGCCTCTAAAAAAATGCAGTTTTTATTTTTGGATGACATCGACATAATTTCAAGAAACCTGGTGTCCAGGATGGCTTTCTTGATATGGATGGATTCTGCAGATTGAAAAGTGGAAGATTGTATTCTGAGCTATGGTTCTAAAACCCGGAAGAACGGGATGGCTTTTAGAACTGAAAAAGTGGAAGATTACAATCTGAGCTACAGTTTCGAAACCTGGTGAAACGGGATGGCTTTTGGAAACTAATAATGCGAGGTATGCACTTCAAACGGAATCGCTCAAGTAATTTTCGTTCAGTGCATTATTTTTTCGTGACCGGAATGGTCAAGAAATTTAACACAGCAAGCCCCATTTGATTTGACGTTTCGTTCCAGCTCCGTACTAGGATCCGGAATAAAGCGACGCTTTATTATTTCTTGAGCATTTCCTTGCCTGAATTTTCCACGCATCGAGATAGGCAAAGAAATTTCTTGCGATCTGCGTACTACCCATAAAGTGGAAGTCTGCGATTTGAGTTACAGTTTCGGAACTATCCGGAAACTAAAAATGGATGATTGCAGACTGAGCTAACCAGTGCTGCCCATAATCGCATAGTTGACGTAAGCGCCACTGTAGTTTTCAACACCCTTTTGAAATTTTAACAATGATTAATGATAAGTTTATGATTTTTTTTTCACGTTGAAATCTAGCTAGTGATTAGATCTTGTGCTCCATTGAATAAAACTGGTCACAATTATGCACATTTGATACATATTAGCTTGTGAGTGCTGACATTGTCAATGGTGGTTACGTCAACTATGCGATTATGGGCAGTGTGGGGGTAATTCCGTTCCATGTTTAACCTACAATGCGAAGCCCAATTGAAATTGGGATGGCCTTCGCAGTTAAAATTAATCTTGAATTTACATTCTGTTTAGGTGAATCACATAGTGCCACCGTTTGTTGAAGATGCTGAAGGATGTACCGCCCTTCGGTGGGAGAACATTTCGATGCCTACCTATCGTGGAAAAATGTTGAAGGTCACGATTAGAAATTCAGAACGTTGATGCTCTTCGGAGGACCGGATGTGAGGAAGATCATTGGGAAGATCATCGTAGATGACGAACATGTCATCAACAACCGCTACAGGGAAGCTCTGGAGTTACTAGATGCGTATTTCGTTCCGCGTGTCTCTAAGGCGTACGAGCGACAGAAATTCCGGCAGATGGTTCCGTGCGATAAGGAAAAAATGGACACGTTTGTGGTTAAACTCCGGAAGCAAGCTGTTCATTGCGACTATGGTGATCAAATGGAAAGTATCATAGTGGACCAAATCATTGCGACGTCGGCAAACGCAGAGCTACGGAAGAAGTGTTTGGAAAAAGATCGATCGCTGGAAGGAGTGCTCGAAATCGGTCGGACCCTGGAATCCGTTGCGATGCAGCTAACAATGTGGGACCAAGGGACAAACAAATCGAAAGCAGAAACGGTCCACATCGAGGAAACCACGTCTGGAAATGCTGTGCTCGCAGTCAACTCTGCTAAGAAATACCAAAGGAATCCCTGATGTTTCCGTTGCGATGGACGTCATCTGTCATCTGATCCGGCTTGCCCAGCAAAGAATCAAAAGTGCAAATCCTGTAATCAAACCGGACACTTCGCTAGATGCTGTTTTTTGAGTAGGAAGAAAGTCGACTCACCCCATCCGCCCGCAGAACCTGAGAAGAAGAAACGGATAATTCGGCAGGTCGAGAACGTCACAACTGTGCAACGCGATAACGAGGACAAGGACAGCGATATCTTCAATAGAGGGTCTTGCCCGGGATTTCCCGGGACAAAAATCCCGGGATATCCCGGGATCTAAAAATTCCCGAATCCCGGGATATTTTTCCAGAATTCCCGGGATTTCCCGAAAATTAATAAAATAACAATAGTGAGTTCTAATAACTATTCACCCGCATTTTTCTTTATCAATGTTTTCATTTTTGTCAATCGCGCACTATCTGGCATGTCCAGTTATCTTTTTTGTTTTCGGCAATCAGGTTTTTAACGAAAACCCGTGTAAATATGTCACTTTTTTTTTTAAAGAATATTAGAATTCGCATCTTGAGAAATTATTTATGTTGTTTTAGTAATCTTGGGATGTTTGGCGAAATTCTTTGAAAAAAAAGGTAGCAGAATTATTGATTTTTTTTACGAAACATGGGTGGTTACACAGAATTTTCTGGTAATATCTGAAGTACTTATATTACACAGTTACTCCCGATAGATTTCTTTAGAAACTCTAGTGTTAGTGGATACACATTTCCAGATGTTTGCATAGAAATTCCATAATAATGTAGGCAAAATTTTCATGATCTGATCAATTGCTTAACGCATTTCCAATAAAATTATACGCAGAGTTTTTAGATTCTTATTATTGAGGAAAATTGGTAAATAATTCCTAACGGAAATTCTAATGGTCTATTTTATGCAATCTCTTGAACATTTTTGACGATGACGTGAAGAAATTTTCGATTAAATTCCTTGAGACATTTTCTTTTAAAGTTCAGGCGATATATCTTGCGGGATTCATGGAAATATTATAGGCAGGATATATCGGAGAAGTTTCAAATGAAAAGGATTCCAAGATTTTTTTTTCAGCAAAAAACGGCATCCCCTATTCAGATTTTGTGCAGATTTTTTTTTAGAGATTTCTGGCAAAAAACAGAGGTAAAAGCACACGCCAGCAGTAAGAGCAAACCTTCCTTAGTTTTTTCTTTTTTTATCAACCCAATGCATACAATTTCAACATGCATACTACACACCCATCCCTGTGGTAATGTAATACCATAAAAAAGAATAACAAGAACAAAGAATTTCTTACAAAAACAACAAGGAACCTTTTGAAGAGATTGCTAATGGATGTAATTTTGCCAAATATGTCGAGAAAAATACCGGTGGAGTTTCGCAGTAAATTTGACGAAATAGTTTTTAACAATCTGTTCAGGCATCTCTTATAAATTTCATGAAACATCTTTCTTTAAAGAACATCGATAATATTCTGTAAATGATTATTTTAAGATGTTCTAATAAAATTCACAGGAACTGCCTAGAATTGCTCTGGATGTGTTTGCCTAGGAATGTATTCCTAAAATATTTCATCCCTAAAAACTAAAATGCTGATTGCCACAAAAGATCAGCATAGTGGACGCACTTGCTTAATTTCTCCAACAGCGTGTAAAAAAGGCTCATTTTTTGAGTAGCCATTACCCATTATCAAATTACTCTTCCTTTCAATCTATTCTCTGCTAGAGAAATTCTTAAATTTGCACTCAGAAATAACATGAGAGACACGGGAGAGACCTTATAAATTCAACAATCTTGTTTAGACTATATTTCTAATTTCGAAATGTAAATACGGTCAGAAATAAGTTAAAAAATGCTCAACAAAAACTCCTATAAATTTCAATCAGAACTTGTTCATGCATTAAATGCCTAAAATGTCACAGAACAAACTAAAATGAGGTTCATCAACAATTTCCTAACAAATTCTGTTCAATGCAACTCCAAGACAACTGTGACCCCACACCGATGAATCACCTTAATTTTTGTACACTATTTATGAATCACCATGTTGATCAAATGGAGGGATCCATAAACTGTGGTCATTTTTGCCGATTCATAAATTGTGGGGTCACTGTATTCTTGAAAAAGATGGATACTTTATTTGAATGTTTTCGGGATTGTTTACTTGAGTAGTTATGAACATCGGTGAATTGAACATTTTTATAAGTCGATCAAATATTGATTAAACATGTTTCAGAATACGTTCCATTCATTTTTCATCGGTTTTTGGAAAATTTGGATATTTCCCGGGATCCCGGGAAATCCCGGGATTTCAAAAATAAAAATCCCGAATCCCGGGATTTTTTTCAGTCCGGGAAACAAGACCCTCTAATCTTCAACCTTTTCCATCTTGGATCGAAGCGAACCGTACGTGTAGAAGTTGGAGGAGTGCAGACGAGGACATATTGAGCGAGAATGATTGGCAGACATTGAAACAAATTGGATTTACAGCGTACTCGGTGCGGAAGGGAAGTACGAAGGTATTCAAGGCATACGGATCCAGCAGTCCCTTGATCGTCCTAGGTGAAGTAGACACAGACGTGAAGATCAACGACAGGATCATCGACACCACCTTCTACGTCATCCTTGGTGGAAAGTGCTCCCTTTTGTCCGGAAATACTGCAGTTACGCTGGGATTGGTCAAGTTTTTGAACACTGTGGACAACAATAGTTTCCCCTGTCTTAAAGGTAAGAATTAGCCATTTATTTATTTGAGTAAAGATAGAGTTTGAATTAAATTGGTGTTTTTATTGGGAATTGAGGCAAACATCAAAATTGACAAAACTGTTCCTCCGGTTCGTCAAAGTTTACGTCGTATCCCTTTTCCTCTTGAGGAACTAACTTTGAAAAAGCTAAAAGATCTATTGGATCACGATATAATTGAACGTGTCAACGAAGCATCTTAGTGGGTTTCACCTATGCTTGTGAAGCGGAAGAGCACAAATAAAGTCCGCATCATTGTTGACCTTCGAGAGGCAAATAAGGCTATTGTCAGAGAAATCCATCCACTACCTACACTCGAACAAATAGCCAAGAAAATAGGCGGAAACAAAGTGTTCACTAAACTTGACATAAAGCAGGATTTTCATCAAGTCCGTGAAGAATGCCGTTACATTACCACCTTCATATCTCCTCTGGGATTAATGCGATATAAGAGATTGATGTTCGGTTTATCTGCGGCACCAGAACTATTTCAAAAAGTAATGGATGTTTTTTTTTTTTTTTGCTGACTTTCCTTCGTTGATCGTATTTATCGATGATATCCTGATTCCTGCTAAAAATGCGGAGGAATTGACTGTTAGGGCCAAAATGGTGTATGACCGGCTAGAACAATATAATGTTCTTTTGAACTCACAAAAAGTAGAGGCAAATGTCAAGGAACTTGAATTTCTAGGATATTTCATCACTGCCCAAGTAGCACCTGCAACTAAAATGGAAATGATCATCGTTGCAAACATGTGGCAACTGAGTTTTCACGAAACAAACAAAATTAAAACCTATTAAAATCCTGTTGGTAATGCCAAACTGAGTTGTAACAGTTTTATAACAACTAGCCAAATGAAAACAAACGTCATCATTAGTCTAAACTTGCGAAACCAATTTGTAACTGAAGTATAATCTGATTGTTTCAACGAATCTTACTTACAACCGTTTACAAACCCAATCTACCAAAACATTGATTCTGATTGTTATAAACGTGTTGCACCTGGAACTTATTTAGAACATAACGAACAATTTTGACAGGAGAGATAGAAGTTCCAAAATGTGCGGCAAAATGTTTTTGTGATCACGAAAAATAAAAAATGCACTATAAAAAACCAAAATGTTCAAAAAATAACGAAATCATGTACAAATAAAATGTAACCTTTTCTTCATAAGTTTATCGACATATTCCAAATTTTATAAAATTAAAGTGGTAAAATAGAAAAAAAATCTGATTGGAAGTATAATATTGACCCAATAAAAAAAATTCTGCTAATTTTCGCAGTTCTGAAGGACTGGTACCTACCACTGGGAAGATTTGAATATATGGGGTTTTGAGAAATCTAACGTAACGTACAGAAATATTAGGAGTTTCCCACGAAAAAATTTACAATGGGTTTACATTTTTTACAAAAAAAAAACGTGAAACTTTCGGTACGTAATAAATGGACAGCCTCTTGTCGACGTAAATGGGAAGTACACGTCCAAGTGTCTGCTTTTTTGGTTATTTATGTCCTACACGGAAAATTTGAACTACCTTATTTTGGATCGATTTTACCCTAAAATGAGTATATCGAATTGATTAGTTACCCAAAATTAGGTTGTTTTTCCTCTCTCCCCCACAGATGTCGTCGTAAATAAACAGACAGAGATGCGTCTATGCAACGGGGGTCCTTGAGGCCAATAGGCCAATTTTGGGTAAATGTAGATTTACGCAAATTTGGGTTGAATGAAGGGGGTCTTGGGTTGATATAACCTACTCTTGAGTATATTTTTAGTTGGAGGTAAAGGCAATTTACCTTGCGTGAGTTTAAAAGATTCACACAAATGTTGACTTATTGGACCGAACTATAGGATTGCGTCAAAAGAATCCAATTTTTTGGTAGTTTGGCGGTTCCGTGTACCACGTTCAGCATTATTGTACTTTGTCAATACGGATTCCCATAGACATGATTCAGCTAATAGTAACTTTCTAAATTCTAAAATTAATTTTCAGCATTTTATGGGTGCATTAAATAAGCTGCTGAAATGCACTCCGCCAAAGCAATATGGCGAGTTAATTTTTACCACAAATGCCTAAATTTTCACTCGCAAAATGATAGATAGACTGAGGCGCGTAGCTCCGTAAAATGCGTAACTTACCGATAAATCTGGAACGGCACACAAATTGACGTTCTCAGTCAGCCTTATTTCCGGCATATTTATGCACACAATTTATTATTCACATGAACGAAACGGTTGATACATAATAACTGGCAGTGACGAATGTGGTGACTAGTTGACTAGTTGTCGAATCGGTCACCATTTTTTAAGTCGACTATAAGTTGTATCTAGGTTATAATTCGATTGCGTATTAAAACCGTTTATATCACGAATGGATGTTTTATATTGGCTCCACCTCTTGCGCTTTTTTGGTTGCAATTTAGTCGTTAATAAGACGATTGGTTCAAATGGCATAACCTTCAATATAGTTGCATACAAATTACAGGAACTTATGAATGTCCTAGTGTGTTGCTTGGGTGAGAAAGGAATTACTGTTTCACGCTCGAAATTAGACGCTATTGAAAGGAAGCAACCACCCAAGTCAGCTAAAGAAGTACGAAGTTTTCTCGGATTGATTAACTTCGTTCATCGATTTATTCCTAACCTTGCAACTTTGACGAACCCTCTAAATTTACTTACTCGAAAGGGTCCTTTGTATGGGAATCCATCCATCAAGAACGATTTGAGCAACTAAAAGCCATTCTTCTTCAAGAAGAAACATTAGGATTCTACGATTCTACTGACGATACTTATGTTTTAGCAGATGGTAGTCCTGTTGGATTAGCTGTTGTACTAGTGCAACGTGGAAAGTGTGGAAAGTATCGCATTATTTGTTACGCTTCTAAAACTCTTACGCTAACGGAACAAAAATACGCTCAGACCGAACGAGAGGCTTTGGCGTTAGTATGGACCTGCGAGAAGTTTTATTATTATTTGTATGGGAAATTTTTCTAGCTTATTACCGATCATAAGCCTTTACTCGCAATTTTTGGAGAAAGATTGAAATCATCCCCAGAATAGAACGTTGGAAGTTACGACTAATGGCATACAACTAGGGTGGATGTACCAATTATGGCACTATCTAAGGAAAACTATTTGTACAAAAATAACGAGAAGATCTACGAATGTCATCAATATGTTAAAAGATAGCTAAGTTTCCACACTTTACAGGAAAAATGAAGAATCGGAGCCAAAACTACTTTTAGTATTTATTACAGCGTGTGCCAATGATAGGAACCCTGTACCAATTATGGTTACATTTTTTAACTTCGGTTCCTTTTCGCACTATTTGCATGCATTCCTTATGGGATTAGCCATAACTGGTACACTATGGCGAAAAAGGGTGCAAGGAAGCCGAAATTTTAAGGAAAATGATTTATTTCTACCATAATTTGAGAAAAATGTGGAATTTAAATGAGTGCAACCATCTTTTGTGAACGTGATCTGTTGTTCACAATGTTTTTCTTGCTGGTTTACGCCGTTAAAGGGTGAAAATCAACTATGGCGAATGATTGGTACTATAACCATAATTGGAACACTTACCCTATAAAGTAATGTACGGGCCAGGAAAAAACAATATAGCAGATCCATTGTCACGCTTATGTCAATCAACTCCAAATATGGGCGAAAGTTATGATGAAGAATCAGAAAGAATAATTCGAGTAGTAGCTAGCGATGTTTGCCCAAATGCTTTGACAATGGATGAAATCATATCAGCTACTAAGACCGATGAAGAATTGCAGGAAATCATCAGATGGCTTCCATACAACTGAAAGCGTTGGCCAAAAACGTTATACAGATATAAAAAGTTAGCCGAAAGTCTCACAACAGATGGAAATATTTTAATGAAAGACCAACGTATTGTCATTCCAAGAAGTTTGCAGAACCAAGTTTTGAAGTTAGCCCATGATCCACATCTCGGAATGTCATCTATGAAACGTCGTTTGAGATTAAAAGTGTGGTGGACTCGGATGGACCAAATGGTGGAGAATTTTGTTCATAGCTGCTCAGAATGTATTCTAGTTTCTGAGCCCAATGTTTCCCCTATTACAAGAAGTATAATGCCGGATATTAGAATAACCAGCCACAGAAATCCAATGTCGCGACCGTTCGTGTGACTAACATCTAGTTTGCCTCGCCCTTACAGCTTCAGTAGCGGTACTATAAGTGTCAAATAAATTTTGTTTACCAAAACAAAAGGTCCTCTACAAGATGGGCACTTAAAAATAATCAATTATTACAACAAAAGTTATTAAAATAATTAAATAGGAAAACTAAGTACAGCGCCATTGGCATTCTAGTGTATTTCTATTTGCCGGATGGACCATGGAAAAAGATTGCTATTGATTACACCGAAGTTGTTTCGGGTCAACATCTACTCGTTGTTACTGATTACTTTTCCCGATATGTAGAAACTATCCTGATTCAATCGATGACGGCAAAGAACACTGTGATGAAACTAAGACAAGTTTTTGCCAGGTTTGTTTCTTTAATTTTTGCATTCACAAGATATATTATTAAAAAGAAAATTGTTAGGTTCGGCTATCCTCATCAAATTGTCTGCGACAATGGTCAACCTTTCTCATCAGAGGAATTTTCACTGTTCTGTAAATCCAATGGAATAAATTTGAACTACATAGTACCATATGCACCGTTTCAAAATGGTTCAGTGGAAAGACAGAACAGAACATTACTGAAAACTATAAGGATAAGTGTTTCAATGGGTCGTGATTGGAAAACTGATTTACTGGATTATCTACATGCCTATCGCAGTACCCCACATGCAGTAACCAATTACACCCCATCAGAACTCATGTTTGGATGGAATATAAGAGACAGAATACCCGGAACAACGAGAAATATTGATATAGAAAAGGCAATAGATAATGACAAACAAGCCAAGGAAAAGGGAAGGAAATATGCAGATACGATACGACGAGCAACAAATTGTAATATTGACGTTGGAGATCTTGTACTAGTGAAAAATGTAATAAGGAAAAACAAATTAACTCCCACATTCAACACTCAAGAACATGAGGTCATCAAACGAACAACAAGGTTACATTTGAAAAACTTAGAAACGGGAATATTGTCAAATCGACATGTAAACCATGCCAAAAAAACAGCATGTCGAAATCCATTGAAAACTCAAGGTTCAATATCCGAGGATATATCTAATTTCGGTATTCCCTATTTGGATTCTTTTCAAAATAATAATAACACAGCGCAACATTTTTTTGTCTCAAGAGCAAACTTATGTGTCTCCGAAGGATTTTGGGCCGCTGAATCCGAATCCGGTCTCAGATTTGCTCCAACACGTCACAATTTTGAGCTATACCTCAATTTATAGGGCAAATTATGCGATTTTGGGCTTTTTTGACTGCAAGCCATTAAGCTTGGAAATATATTTTTTAAGCAATCAAAAGGTTAATTGGTCAATTAACATCTAAATTAACGACTCATGCAAAATATTTCGTTTTACCTAATTAAATTTGAAAGATTTAAGCAATTTATGTTAGTATGAAAACTTGCATGCAACTTTTGGAGGGTAACTTGTATGGGAAATATCGTACCTAACATAAATCGCTTAAAACTATCAAATTCGATTTGGTAAAACGAAATATTTTGCATGAGTCGTTTATTTAGATGTTGATTGACCAATTAACCTTTTGGTTGCTTAAAACAATATTTCCTTGCTTAATGGCTTGCAGTCAAAAAAGCCCAAAATCGCATATTTTGCCCTATAAATTGAGGTATAGCTCAAAATTGTGACGTGTTAGAGCAATTTTGAGCCCGGATTCGGATTCAGCGGCCCAAAATCCTTCGGAGACACATAAGTTTGCTCTTGAGACAAACAAAAAATTTTATTACGCTGTGTAATGGTACTTATTACATATTAATGTGTTCATATTTATTGTATTTTTTACGAATAATCAGACTTTGGCGACGAAATTGAACTCGCCCTAATATGGTACTAACCTAACATTTATGACACATTTTTGCCTTCTTTCCCCGATTCATGCGAAACCAGCTGATTTTGTTATGAAAACATAAACAGCTGGTAGCCGAGAACAATAAGGATGAACGTAAACATCGGTGAACCAGCTGGTTTTGTTGTGTAAACATGACCAGCTGGTAGACCGAGAACAAAAGACCTTAATGGTAAACATTGAGACGGCCGGCGAAAACTGTCACATTATCGGGCGAGTTGCAAAAACCCTGCGACTGAGATTGCCAGCGAAATCGAAAGCGAAATATGAGTACGACGAAATTTATCGCATCAAAGTCTAAGTCGAAAAAAAAATCGCAATACAGACGAAGAAAAAATTGAAGATGCACTTTCGGTAACCCCCAAGAGAGTCAATGAAAAATCGTTTCCCGAGAACCGCAGACAAAAGCGAAGGCCGTCATACTTGGCAGATTACCAACTTAATCAAATTGAACTAATTAACAATAAGTAGTTTAAGAATGTTATACTTTTGAATTTCATTAAAACAAGGGAAAGATTGTAGCATCGTAGTAAGCCTTGCATTTTGTAACTGACAAATTAAGGCACAAATAAATTCATTATTGTTCTAACCACCAAACGAGAAGGTAGCATTCTACAATTGCTTATAATAATCAGCGGAAAATCGCGCTTCATGTTATCAGTGAGGCAGACAAATAAACCGGATCTCGTGAAAATCGTACTTGAATAACTGAGCCCAGCTCGTTGCATAACGATATCCAGAGAGATTCTGAACTGCAGGCATGATTTGCTCTTACCTAATCGTACACTTGGATCAGTCTGTTTAGCTTCTGTCCTCCGTTCTCGTCCACAACTGGAACTCGGTATTCACGGCAATTCTGAACGATTTGTCTTGTAACTGTGAACATGTGGTCTGGTGGTCAGTCGTCGACGAGCCATCGATAAAGCCGGCTTGATAACGTTCCTTCGAACTTATTCATTTAAGGTGACAAAGGAAGGGAAAATAGTCGGGGATAGAACTTTGTAGGTGACAAAAAAAAATCTCAAAGTTCCGCATCTACGCTCTCCACGCGATTCAAATGCTTATCGAAGTGCTGTTTCCACCTTTCAATGATCTCACGTCCTTTCCTCAAGAGGCTATAGTCCTTTACTCTGCAAATTTCGGTAAGCGGCACAAATGTTTATACACTTTAGGTGAATTAATCAAGATTTCCATAAATTTCGGTTCCTACACTGTGCGCCGATGAAGGAAATTTGGCGTACAAAAATCTTGATTTACTACTACTAGGTCGTTTGGGCCCCGATGATATCCGACACAGCAGCAGCAGCAGCACCGGAAGTTCTCGGAATTTTCGGCCACTTCCAACCCCGCTGTGATACTACCACCAGTCCCCATCATCAGAGTCAGCTTAGAGCCGACCGCTCCGGTACCCCCAAGTGGGCGAGAGGATGTACTTTTTTATGATTGTTTTACTTCAAATTATAACGGTGAACGGAGGAAAAAAAAAGCAAAAGAAATCAACCGGGAAGTGGAGTAGATCGAATTTGTTGTTCTTTGCTTACAGCAGCAGCGCAGCAGCAGTGGAAAGATGTTGTTTTTTATTACCGATAGACGGATCGAAACCAAGGAAGTCCATTTAGGTGCGTTTGTCTTTTGGGCGCGCAGCGTTTTTCCCAAGATGGAGGAAAAGCTTTTTTCTGGTCGATTTTCTTTGGGGCCAGATGTACATCAACACGGACGGGAAGCGGAAAACGATTAGGCCGATGATGATGATGAAATGTTCGCGTGATTCCAGTTGATGTGAGATCATTGGGATTGATGTTTTGTCGACGGAAATCGCTTGGCATTAGTGTTAATTGGGAGATGAGTGACGGATTTATTGGTGGCGTTCGTGCACGCTAAAAAATCCGTTCAGATATACGTGAACTCTCAGTCACGGCAACGAGAACAAACGAAAACTATCTATAGCAACGATAACAACAATAAGAAATGTACACCGTGAACTAGATTTCACGGTTTCTAGAACGCCCATATTGACAGCTGGAACTAGTTCCAGTTCACGGTGTATATTTGCTTGTTCTCATATTTGCATTTGTTTGTTCACGTTTATCAGAACGGATTTTTTCGCGTGTGGCATTGGATTCGTATTATTCTGTTGATGATTTTTCGTTACAACGGTTTTTTACGGCTGGCTCGTAGGGCCTGACACCAACCCCCTACTTTGCGGAGGACCATAGTGCACAGTTGAGCTTAGAGTCCTTCCCTGGCACTCGGACGCAGATCAGCCGCCCCTAACATGGGGATCAGACGCTGTTGTGAGCCGCTCCTCCTGGAGAACAGACGCTCAAGTTTGCCGAAGCAAACCCCCCCCCCCCTTCCCTGTCAGCCTATGACCAAAGTTCCCACCGAGGTTGATTACCCGATTTTCCCTAAGGTTGTTCATAGTTTCCGGCCGGTACCATGAGGAGGTAGGGATAGGAGTTGCTGGGCAGAGGCTAGTGGATTACAATGGGATCTGAATTGCGCAGCATTTCCAGCCTTTACCGTGCCCATACCCAGCCTTTACGAACCGAGACCAACGGCAACGACCCCAGCGAACAAAAAGGACTTGCGATTGGAAACTCGGAATGTGTAACTGCCGATCTCTCAACTTCATTGGGTGCAGCCGCATACTCGCCGATCTACTGAAGGACCGCGGGTTCGGAATCGTTGCGCTGCAGGAGGTGTATTGGACAGGATCTATGGTGCGAACGTTTAGAGGTAATTATACCATCTACCAGAGTTGCGGCAACACACGTGAGCTGGGAACAGCTTTTATAGTGATGGGCGACATGCAGAGGCGCGTGATCGATTGGTGGCCGATCGACGAAAGAATGTGCAGGTTGAGGATCAAGGGCCGATTATTCAACTTCAGCATTATAACGTGCACAGCCCACACTCCGGAAGTACTGATGGTGACAAGGACGCATTTTACGCGCAGCTCGAACGCGAGTACGATCGCTGCCCAAGCCACAACGTCGAGATCATCATAGGAGATTTGAACGCTCAGGTAGGCCAGGAAGAGGAATTCAGACAGACGATTGGAAAGTTCCGCGCCCACCAGCAGACGAACGAAAACGGCCTACGACTCATTGATTTCGCCGCCTCCAAAACTATGACCATACGTAGCACCTTTTTCCAACACAGCCTCCCTTATCATTACATCTGGAGATCACCACAGCAGACGGAATCTCAAATCGACCACGTTCTGATTGGCGGACGGCACTTCTCCGACATTATCGACGTCAGGACCTATCGTGGCGCAAACATCGACTCCAACCACTTGGTCAAACTGCGCCCAAAACTCTCCGTCATCAACAATCTACGGTACCGGCGACTGCCACGGTACAACCTAGAGCGACTGAAACAACCGGATGTCGCCTCAGCATACGCGCAGCGAGGGCGGTAATGCTGCAGCAAGGAACTCGACAAACAGAAGCGGAAACAGCAGACCCGCCTCTTTCGGGAGAAAAAGCGCCGCATGGAGAGTGTGAAGAAATGGAACTGCTGTGCCGTTCCCAAGAAACACGGAAGTTCTATCAGAAGCTCAAGGCATCCCGCAACGTCTCCGTGCCGCGAGCCGAAATATGCAGGGATAAAGATGGAAGCCTCTTGACGGTCGGACGTTAGGTGGAAGCAGCACTTCGATCAGCACCTGAACGGCGTGGAGAATGTAGGCACGGGAGCCCACGGCAACGAAGGAAATGACGACGCCAGTGAGCGGAGGACAGCCCAAAACCAACAAAGCAGCTGGTAAGGATGGTATCGCAGCTGAACTCATCAAGATGGGCCCAGAAAAGTTGGCCACCTGTCTGCATCGGCTGATAGTCAGGATCTGGGAAACCGATCAGCTACCGGAGGAGTGGAAGGAAGGGCGACCATTTGGAATGTGAGAACTTCAGGGCGATCACTATTTTGAATGCTGCCTACAAAGTGCTATCCCAGATCATCTTCCGTCGTCTGTCACCTAAAACGAATAAATTCGTCGGATGTGATCAAGCCGGCTTCATCGATGGCCGGTCGACAACGGACCACAACTTCACCGTACGGCAAATCCTCCAGAAATGCCGTGAATACCAGGTCCCAACGTATCACCTGTACATCGACTTCAATGCGGCGTACGACAGTATCGATCGCGCAGAGCTATGGAGAATCATGGACAAAAACGGCTTTCTTGGGAAGCTGCCCGACCAGAAGCACCTAACAAGATTATAACAAAATTATTACAACCATTGTTAGAAATAACAGAATTTGTTACAATTTTGTTGTAAGGATTCTTATAGGTGAATAACCACAACAAAATTGTAACAAAATTTGTTATTATCTTAGAAACAAAATTATAACAAAACTAGTATTATTTATTCAAACAGATGTATAACAACATTTGTAATATTATGCATATGAAAACAATTGCCTATAACATAATTTCGTAACACATTTATTGTAATATTTGATAAATTTTTTGTAACATAAAAATTAGTTAGTTTTTTTTTTTGTATTATCGCGAAAAAAGTTTGATCATTTTTGTAGCATTCATTTATGACGCAATGCTATAATTGTAATGGCGTCATATTTGTTATGAAAAATGTTACAGAACTTGTTATCATCTAGTTATAATCTACCACATTCACAAACCAGCAGCTATCCTCATGGGTTATCATAATAAAAATTATTATCAAAACAAACCGTGAGCTGGATGTATGCTGCAAATCACTTACAAATTCCCCTCCATCAGATCATTAGCTTTTCTTTCTTCTCTGCTAACCCTTATTTTGTATTCTTATGCGACAGATAGGTTCGCGTAAACAACGTGTAAAAAGATTTGTTCTAGCCTGGATGTGTGTTCTCTGTGTATACACTATAAACAATGTACATTTTTACTCCATAAAATATCATATTTTAACACAAAAACTCAAATTTCCAATATACGGTTTTTATTTATTTTTTAGTGTATACTTTTGAAGGAAACTCGGGTGTTTAAGTGACAAAACAAACATGGAGCAAAGATTATTAAAAAAGTTTTAGTTATACGAACTTTGGGAGAATTTTTGGAAAATCCCTTTCGGTTGATAAAAAATATGTTTCAATACAAGAATATGATTCTAAAAAAAACCGCATTGTGATGCCTTCTTAATAATAATCTGCCTAAAAGTAATCATTTTCGAGATAAATATTTGGAATTTAATTTCATGGGACTCTGAATTTGTAAGAAAATGTTCCCTCATAAGTAATTCGTAGTGCTCCATCAACGACACTGTGTTAATTCTAACACATTTGTATATCACTATAACTTTCTCTTTGACACTTATATGACGGGACGAACAGTTTGAAAGTTATTGGAAAGTTGTGAACTTTTGTAGAAACAGTTTCTTACGTTATATGACATGATGGTAATTCGTTGTTTTTTTTTGTTTTGATAAACTTCTAGTAAGAACAAAGAAATATGACTTTGCAGTGGCGTAGCCAGAAATTATCTCTGGGAGGGGTTTTCAACGGTCAATGATACATTTTTTGAGTTAACACTTACATTTTGTAAACAGTAATGAGCAATTGTATTCGTAGTTTGAAATTAGCGGCGAAGCCGAAAATTTTTTTGGTCGCAAAGCGCTTGATACTGAAAATTTGTTCCACAAATTTTGGCTCTGGGGGGGGGGGGTTAACCCTAAACCCACCCCCCCCCCCCCCGTGGCTACGCCAGTGTGACTTTGGAATAAGTAAATTCTCAGTCAGTTTTCTGCGTGTGAAAATTTCAGGCAATTTGGTCGATAAAACCCTCATGACGAAGAGAACGAATCTGTCGATAATACTCAAAGTCATATTATGTAACATGGCGGATTTTGCATGTGCTGCAGTTTGTGACCAGATGAAAAAAAAAATCCGTTACATGGAACAATGTTTTGTTTGCCTTCCAATACTTTTGAGTTGCATTTTACACAAATGACGTTTCTTTACACGCGAAAACAAGAGATCGATTACAGAAAATACCAAAGCAGTATTATTGATCTAATTTCGTCGAAAAAGTATTGAACGCGGAGATAGCAAAAGTGGAACTAAATAATTAACATTAAAAAGTGTCAACTATGTTACTAGGGGGCAGGGATGCCATATATACAGATTTATCTGTATTATACAGATTTTTGAACATCTATACTGAAGGCGTTTATATGAAATACAGATTTTACTTTTGTATAGGATATAGATTTTCCACCCAAATTTTGTATGGGATACAAATTTTTGAGCGAGTGATACATAAAATCATCTGGCATCGCTGCTAGGGGGATTCATGTAACAGCGTAAACCACTGGTTAATTTTCATCCTGATTAAACGTCGCTATCACCAAGGCAATCTTGAACTATTTTATTCACAATTTCATGAAACATTTTAATAATCACAAAACCATGGCTTACGCAATGATTCAATCTGTTAAGTGAATCCCCTTACTAATTCTGCTCAATTAATCATGGAATTCGTTCATTCTGCCAATTTTGCTTCGAGCTTAGGGAACATCCATTAAATACGTCAAGCAAAAATTGGAAATTGTCAACCCTCCCTGCTTCCTCCAAACGTGACGATATACTTAATAGATGATCTCTTATGTGATAGATTCCATTTCATTGCTTAAAATAAAATAAAATATAGAAAAAATAACTAAATTATATCTACACTTGTTATCATAACTGCATATGATATAATTGAGATCGATTAAAACAAAATCACTAACGACAAATCAAGTCTATTGTGTGTCAAAGAGCTCAATGTGACGTCATACTATCCCGCTCGTGCACGTCTGACAAACAAGGATTTGAATGAGGGAACTGGTAATACGTTGAACCAGTAAAGCTTCTATCACTGCTCTCTTCAAGTGCTGTGATGGCCTCATTGGTAGAGGCGCCAGAAATCTACCGATGGCAGGTGTCTTGGTTCGAAACCCGTTCGGAACCGAAAATTTTATAAATGTATTGGAACCTTTTTTTTGTGTTACTTACTTTATCTAAAAATAGAATACATAACACACTTAAAAATATTTCTCCAAAAAATGAGTATAAAAATAGTTTTTATCCTAAAAAAATGTCAAAGAAATATAACATAATTTGTTATAATTTTATTAAAACCTATCATTTTTCACGGAACAAGATTTGTAACTTTTTTGTTATGATCATAACACAAGTTATTACATTTTTGTTCTTTTCAGTGGGAGCTTTGTTAGGATTTTTGTTATTTTAACTACTAACGGTACATGTTTTATAACAACCTTTGTTATGAAAATTTATTGTAACAAAATAACACAGCTTGTTATAATTTTGTAATGTCCATCTAGTCGGGTGACTAGACTGATCAAAGCAACGATGGACGGTGTGCAAAACTGCGTAAGGGTTTCGGGTGAACTATCCAGTTCATTCGAATCTCGCCGGGGACTGAGACAAGGTGATGGACTCTCATGCCTACTCTTCAACATCGCTCTGAAGGTGTGATGCGACGAGCCGGGCTCAACAGCCGGGGAACGATTTTCACAAAATCCGGTCAATTTGTGTGCTTTGCGGACGACATGGACATTATTGCCAGAACATTTGGAACGGTGGCAGAGCTATACACCCGCCTGAAACGCGAAGCAGCAAAGGTCGGACTGCTGGTGAATGCCTCAAAAACAAAGTACATGCTGGTAGGCGGAACCGAACACGACCGGATCCGTCTGGGTAGTAATGTTACGATAGACGGGGATACTTTCGAGGTGGTGGAGGAATTCGTCTACCTCGGATCCTTACTGACGGCTGACAACAACGTGAGCCGTGAAATTTTGAGGCGCATCATCAGCGGAAGTCGGGGCTACTATGGGCTCCAGAAGAAACTGCGGTCGAAAAAGATTCACCTACGCACCAAAGGCTGGCCAGATAGTAACAAGATAAAAACGGGACATATGAGCATAAAATACGGGACATACAAAATGTTTAAGGCTGAAATTATAAATTGTTTCATATACACATTAGGGACCGATTATGTTCCAAAAGTTCTCAGATATACAAATTCATGTACTCTTATAAAAACAAAATACATAAGAAAACCTGTGAGTGTAAACAATGTTCTGAGACCACTAAAGTTATCTTTGAAATTATGTTAAAAGATAACGCAACAAACATTATTGTTGTACAACAGACGAATAAGCCGCTCTTAAACTTGATTTTGAAAACTTTGGCTGAATAAGCTGTTATTTATCTGTCATTGTTACTTGAGAAGGAATCAATCGAACAATTAAAAAGTTAAAGCGTACAAAAGTTAAATAATTATGAAACAATGAGAAGACCAAGAAATTAGATATTTTTCTGCAGTATTAAAAAGTGATTTTCAACAAACTTCTAAGAAATTTAATTTTGAAAGCAATTGAAGATAGTATGATTCATAATCGGTTAGAAAATAAGAGTTGACTTAGTTAAAATCCAAATCATCATTTTATTCGCCTCCTAATTCTATTATTTTTTGCTAGAAGTTGGAGAAGCCATTTTCATGTGATTTAAAACCATAAGAGCATACAAATCTGAAAAACTTCGAAATTTAAGTCGCACCAAAACAATCATAAGAATATGTCTCGAAGTTATAATATTTTATTGTTTCTTTATTTTTTTGCAATTGAAGAATGACTGAAAACTTTAAAACTCTGTATGTTTATTTTTGAATGTAATTATTTTATGATAGTCGTAGTTTAGTCTATTTTTATTGTTTCTTCATATTTATGGGCAACTATTTTAGGAGACAGTTATGAGATTCCTTCAACAAATATTTTCATTTTTCGTATTTTAAGTCTGAAATTTTAAATCATGCAAAAAGTGTTGATGTCATCAAAACTTCCGATAAATCACATTATTGGAATGATTACCCAAGTAACCACGGTGCTGAAGCCTTATTGCATGCAGATATACGGTGTATTTAGTGCAATCATTACTTTACATGCAAACTTAAGGTTGATTTAAAGTGGAAGTGGGCAATTATAGAATCAAATTAAGATTATACTGGTATAATCTTGGAGCAGTCGCATAATTGCCCATTTCCACTTTAAATCAACTTTAAGTTTGCATGTAAAGTAATGTTTGCTCTAAGTACACCGTATATCAGCATGCAATAAGGCTTCAGCATCGTGGTTACTTGGGTATGTTGTTTATCTTCAACTTCTTTCTGCATGACTTAATAATTTCAATTAAAAATGATTGATTTAGAAAAAATAGAGAAATTAACATTTTATTCTGGGAAATTCCTGTAGAGTTTCTGAATAATATTCTAATGTAATACAAAATTATACCTTAACACTTCACAAACTACATTTTTAACTTGTTGAGAATCTGAATAAAAGCACGAAAAACCAATTGAACTGTGAATTTCAGTAAGCTCTTAGGAAATATTTCTGATACTTCAAATCATTAATATTTAACTCGAAGTTTTAACAGGATGAACCTTTACTTGTTAATCAAGACATATCTGTTTCATTAAAAAGAGTAATGATAGGAAAATATTTCGAAACATTAATATCTTAAAACGTCAAACTATTTTTTTACTGTTAACACCAAGATGCTTGTTTTCCGAGAAATACGGGACATTTCGACCTTTTTCCTCAATACGACGGGACAACCCCAAAAGGTCATAAAACGGTACTGTCCCGTTAAATACGGGACGTATGGTCAGCCTACTCTGTAACGAATGGTTTCCGAGTTACAGTGTTTCAAGAACATTCGTGTTGAAAGCAAGGGCGTAGCCAGCTTTTCGGCCAGGGGGGGGCGAGCACCCTTACACTGAAAACCACTTTGCAGTAACAAGGAGTTCAAATACCTCATCATTTAAAAAAAAAGTGAAGTATGAAATATGGGTGATTAACAGGAATGGTTCAATGGAAGAATCATATATGATTATAATCCTGAGGAATTCCTCAAGATATTGCTTCAGGAATTTTTTAACAAATGCCATCATGAATTTGAATTTATCCAGCAGTTTCTCCAGAAATTTCTTTAATATTTTTATTATTTTATTTTATTATTTTATTATTTATTTTAATGTAGATATTCCAGCAGAAATTACCTTCGGAAAACTTGCAGTAATTCCGTTGGGAACCTTCAGAAATTTCTTCAATAATTCCTCCAGAAGTTTTATTACGAATTTCACCATGCATTCTTTTTAGAATTTCCCCAGTAATTCTTTACAAATATCATTCTTAATTCCACCAGAAATCCGTTTGAGAAGCTCCAGAAAATACTTTAAGAATTTCTTCGGGAATTCTTTCAAAAATTCCAATTAAACTAAGATTCCTTTCCTTGAGGAATACCCTAAGAAATTTTTGGAGAAATTTCTTCGAAAAATCCTTTAATGAATTCCTTCGGAATTACCGGAAAAAATTCTTTGAAAATTTCTAAAGGAATTCCTTCGGAAGTTGCTAGAGGAATGCATTCGGAAATTTTTAAAGGAATCATTTAAAAAATAATTTCAGGAATTTATTTCGAAAATCCTTGAGGAATTCTACCGGAAATTCCTTTAAAAATTCTTCAGAAATGTTTTGAGGAATTCCTTCATTTCTAAAGCTCCTTGAGAAATTCTATAAAACATTCCTTCGAGAGTTCTTCTACGATTTCCTTTAGAAGATTCTTCGGGAATTCCTTGAGGAATTTCTTTGAAATAGATTTAGAATATTCCTTGATGAACTCCTTTGGAGT
Source organism: Aedes albopictus (assembly GCF_035046485.1). Lineage (NCBI taxonomy): Eukaryota > Metazoa > Arthropoda > Insecta > Diptera > Culicidae > Aedes > Aedes albopictus. The sequence continues at coordinate 409,461,226 of NC_085137.1, forward strand.
TTTCGTGAGGAATTCTTCCGAAAATTCCTTGAGGAATACCTTTAAAAATTATTGGAGGAATTCATCCGGAAATTTCTGTGAGAATTCCTTCCTAAATTCCTGAAGCAATTCTTTCGAAAATATTGAAAAAAAATCACTAAAACTCTCTTGAGATATCCCTTTTGAAATTCCATAAGGAATTTCTTTAAAAATCTTTTAAAACTTCCTTGAAAAAATATTTCGGAAATTCCTGAAGAAATGCTTTATGTGATTTTTTATTTCCTAGAGGAACTCATTCGGAAATTTTTTGAAGAATTCCTTTAAAAATGCCTTGATAAGGAAAATTTGGAAATTGATAAAGGTGTTCGTTTCGAATTTTTTTTTGACATATGTCTGAAATATCTCATGGAATACCTTCGGAAATTTCGTGAGAAATTGTTTGATAAGTTCGTTGAGGATTTTTTTCGTTTTTTTTTTTATAAATCTTTACGAAATTCCTCAAGGAATTCCAGCGAAAGATCCTTGAGAAGTTTCTTCGGAAACTCCTCAAGAAATTCCTTCAAAAATGTATTGCGGTACTCCTACAAAAACTTGAGAAACTTCTTCGAACATTCCTTCAGAAACACATTTGGGGATTATGTGAGAAAATCCTAAGGAAATTTTTTGAGGACAACCGTCAACAATTTTTGGAGGAATTCATTCGGAAATTTTTGAAGGTATTTCAAGGCAAATCCATAAGAAATTTCTTTGGAAATTCCGGGAGGGATTTCTTTGGAAATTCGTAGAGGAATTCCTTCAGAAATTCAGGAGAAAATCCTTTGAAAATTCCAGGAGAAATTCCTTTGAAAATTCTTGGAGGAATTCCTACGGAAATTCCTGGACAAACTCCTCCGGAATCTCATGGAGGAATTCTTCGGGAAAATCCTGGAGGAATTCCCTCGGAAATTCTTGGAGGAATTGCTTCGAGAATTCGTGGAGGATTTCCTTCGGGAATTCCTGGAGGAATTTCTTCGGAAATTCCTGGAGTAATTCCTTCGGAAATACCTGGGGAAATTCCTTCCTTCGGAAATTGCAGAAGGAATTTCTTTGAAAATTCCTGGAGGATCTCCTTCGGAAATTCCTGGAGGATTTCCTCTGGAAATTTCTGAAGAAATTCATCCGGAAATTCATGGAGGAATTTCTCAGGAAATTCCTGGAGGAATTCCTTTGAAAATTCGTAGAGGAATTTCTTCAGAAATTCGTGAATGAATTCTTTCTAAAATTCCTTCGGAAAATGCTTAAGGATTTTCTTCGCAAAATTCCTGGATGAATTCCAACGGAAATTCATGGAGGAATTCCTTCGGTATTTCCTGGAGGAATTCCTCCGGAAATTCCTCGAGGAATTTCTTCGGAAATTCGTGGAAGGATTCCGTCGGAAAATTTCTGGAGGAATTCCTTTGGAAATTCATGTAGGAATTCCTTCGGAAATTCCAGGAGGACATCCTTTAAAAATTCCAAGAGGAATTCCTTTGAAAATTCCTAGAAGAATTTCTTCGGAAATTCTTGGAGGAATTCCTCCGGAAATTCCTCGAGAAATTTCTTCGGAAATTCGTAGAGGAATTCCGTCGAAAAATTTCTGGAGGAATTCCTTCGGAAATTCATGGAGGCATTCCTTCAGAAAATCCTTTAGAAATTCCTTGGCAAAATTCCTGGAGGAATTTGTTCGGCAATTCATGGAGGAATTCCTTCGAAAATTCATGGAGGGATTTCTTCGGACATTCAGGAAGGAATTCCTTCGGAAATTCCAGGAGGAACTCCTCTAAAAAATCCAAGAGGAATTCTCTTAAAAATTCCTGGAAGAATTCCTTCGGAAATTCCTGGAGGAATTGCCACGGAAATTCCTGGAGGAATTCTCTCGGAAATACATGGAGGAATTCATCCGGAAAATCCTGAAGGAATTCCTTCGCAAAATTCCTGGTGGAATTACATCGGAAATTCATGGAGAAATCCCTTTGGAAATTTCCAATGGAATTTCTCCAGGAATTTCCGACAGAATTTCTCCTGGAATTTCTGAAGGAATTCTTCCTGGAATTTCCAAAAAAAATCCTTCAGGAATTTCCAAAAGAGTTTCTCCAGGAATTTCCGAAGGAATTTCCAAAGGAATTTCTTCAGGAATTTCCGATGGAATTCCTCCGGGAATTTTTGAAGAAATTCCTCCAAGAATTCCCGAAGGAATTCCTCCAGGAATCTCCGAATTAATTGATCCACGAATTTCAGAAGGAATGCATTCCGGAGGAATTTCCGAAGAAATTCCACTAAGAATTTGCGAAAGAATTCCTGTAGGAATTTTCAAAGGAATTCCTCCATGAATCTTCAAACGGATTCGTCCAGCAATTTCCGAAGGAATTCCTCCCGGAATTTCCGAAAGAATTCCTCCAGGAATTTTTGAAAGAATTCCTAACGGAATTTGTTAAGGAATTTCTCCATGAATTTTCGAGGGAATTCCTCTTGGAATTTCCAAAAATAAAATCCAGACTTTCCGAAAAAAATTCTCCAGGAATTTCCGAAGGAATACCTCCAGGAATTTCTGAAGGAATTCCTCCAGGAATTTCCGAAAGAATACCTCCGGGAATTTCCGAAGGAATTCTTCCAGTAATTTCCGAAGAAATTATTCCAGCAATTTCCGAAGGAATTCCTCCTGGAATTTCCAAAGGAAATCGTCCAGTAATTTCCGAAGGAATTCCTCCAGGAATCATAAAAAGCATTCCTCTAAGAAGTTTAGAATGATTTTTTTCCAGGAATGTGCTAAGGAATTCATCCAAGGATTTTCTTAGGAATTTCTCTTTAGATTTCTGAAAGAATCCCTCCAGAAATTTCCGGAGATATTCATCCAAGATTTTTCGAGGGAACTCCTCAAGGAATTTCCGAAGTAATTCCTCCAGAAATTTCCGAAGTAATTCCTTCAGGAATTTCCGAACGAATTCCTTCAGGAATTTCCGAATTCTTCCAGGAATTTATGTAGGGATTCCTCCAAGAATTTTGGAAGAAATTCCTTCTGGAATTTTCTAAGGAATTCCTCCAGGATTTTTTGAAGGAATTGCTTCAGGAATTTCCGAAGCAATTCCTCCCGGAATTTCCGAAAGAATTCCTCCAGGAATTCCTAAAGATATTCCTTCTGGGAATCCAGGAATTCGTCCAGCAATTTCCGAAGGAATTCCTCCCGGAATTCTGAAAGAATTCCTCCAGAAATTTCCGAAAGTATTCATCCAAGATTTTTCGAAGGACCTCGCCAAGAAATTTTCGATGGAATTCCTCCAGTAATTTCCGAACGAAGTCCTTCAGGAATTTCCGATGGAATTTCTCCAGAAATTTCCGAAGGAATTCTTCCAGGATTTTGCGAAGGGAAATTTGAAGAATTTTGGAAAGAATTCCTCCAGGAATTTCCAATGGAATTCGTCCAGCAATTTCCGATGGAATTGCTTCAGGAATTTCCGAAAGAATTCCTAAAAGAATTTCTACTGGAATTTTCAAATGAATTCCTCCGGGAATCTCCAAAGGAATTCGTCCAGCAATTTCCGAAGGAATTCCTCCCGAAATTTCCGAAAGAATTCCTCCAGGATTTTTTCGAAGGAATTCCTAATGGAATTTCCGAAGGAATTCCTCCCGGAATTTCTGAAGGAATTCCTCCAGGAATTTTGGAAGTTTGTCCAGGAATTTCGTAAGGAATTTACCTAAGGATTTCCTCACGAATTTCTCCATGTATTTCTGAAAGAATTTCTCCAGGAATCTCCAAAGGTATTCATCCAAGATTTTCCCATGGAACTGTCCAAGGAATTTCCGAAGGAATTCCTCTAGGAATTTCCGAAGGAATCCTTCAGGAATTTCCGAAGGAATCCTTCAGGAATTTCCGAAGGAATTTCTCCAGGAATTTCCGAAGGAATTTGCGAAAGGGATTCCTCCAGGAATTTTGGATGGAATTCCTTCAGGAATTTCCAAAGGGATTCTTCCAGGTATTTCCGAAGGAATACCCTCAGGAATTTTCGAAGATATTCTTCTAAGAATTTCCGAAGGAATTCCTGCATACATTAAAAAAAATATGAGGATGCAGGAGAATTTTATTTTTACTAGTCAAAAACAGCTCTGATCATCTAAGTTTTTCGGTTAAGTTAGAATATAGTTGCTCGGTCAGGGGGGGGCCACGGCCCCCCCCCTGCCCCCCCCCTGGCTACGCCCTTGGTTGAAAGCATATAAGCCCTTCTCAAAAACTACACTCGAGACCAAACCATGTTTTCTCACGTCAAAACAGCTATAATGTTATGCTGAATACGTAAGCAAAAATCCGAAACCGAATATTAAAGTTTCGTCGCTTACCGATTTCACACCGAACTGTTCTATACTAAATTCATTTTTGCACAACTTCCTCTACGCGGCTTTTCTACAGTATCGAAGTTACGCGATGATCATTTGGGAAGATTTTTCTTTAGTGCTTGCCAGCCTTCCAATTTCTACTAAAGATCTCTCTCACTATCTTTGACGTCCTACCAAAATTTGAAAACGGTCTGATGAAAAAGATTGAAAACTTTTTTCATAATGTTTACGTGACCTATCTATTTCATAAGAATACAAAACTAAGGTTAATAGAGAAAAAAGAAAGGCTAATGATCTGATGAAGAGGAAGTTTGTTAATATTTACTTGTTTTGTTTCACAACAGACTAGACTTTACAACAAAACTAACCCAACTTCATCTAGAAAACACTGTGCTGTTGCGCCAACAGGTTCTTCGTCACAGCTTCCAGTAGAAATAATGTTCTATCAAACGCTCCGAAGCGCTGCAACAGTACCAAAACGTACTCTATAAAAGCAGCTGCAATAAAATAACCCCCAAAAAAATGAAAAAAAAGATGGCTACTCACTCAAAGTGCAAATTTTCGTAATACCAATCCGTGTGGTCAATTATGAATTTCAAATAACTCAACGTACATATGTACAGATGGTTAAATTAATTTAACCAATAATTTACCCATCTGTACATATGTACGTTGAGTTATTTGAAAGATAGCTGTTAAGTATTTGATTTCCAACTGTATTCCAGCTTACAGTTTGTATTGGTGATAAAATAATGTTAACATACGACAAGCCATGGTATCCCAGCAGTTTTTTTACAGTTACTAGCTGTAATTATATCGCATAACGATAGCTTCAAAGAACTGCTGGTTTGGAAAGAATTTGGCAGATTATAACTAAATAATATCAAGCTGTGTTATATGACGCCATCCCCAAATTACGCGTCTCTCAAGGGATAGGGGGCAATACAACCGAGCGTTACGGTCCATACAAAAAATTTAAGACTTTCATACAAAGAAGCGTAACGGAAGAGGAAGGGGTGTTAAAACATGGCGACGTTGCGTTACAAATGAATGTTATAAGTTTTGTTTTATGGCTTTTGGCTCGAGTAGTCAATATAACAAAAATGATCAAACTATTTCGCGTCAATACAAAAAATCTAACAAAATTAGGAAAGGATTTTGTTACAAAAAATATAACAAATATTACAATCACGCAAAAAAATATATGTTAAAATCAAAAATATTTGAGGTAAATTCAAATAAATTGTCAATTTGTTCAGGCCACAAAAATAAAACTGTTTGGAGCAAATCGAACGTCACATTTGAAGCAAATTCAATCCATGTTTGAAACAAAAATGCATCTTCTGACAGATTATGTTACAAATAAATGTATTTTTATTTATTTTTTTTTTCTGTGGCAGGTCGGCCCTACGAAAAATTTTGTTTTCCCATTATATTTATAAAGTCATTTCTTTCGTTGGAAAACCCCATCTCCCGTGTTGTACTTTAAATGCCAACATCATCTATACATCTATTAGATAACATACGCTCCCAAAAACAACGAAATTTCGTGGAGACTTTCGGCGAAGACTACTTTATCAAGAAGACATGGAACTCTGTTGTTTTCCCATACTAACAGCAAGCGGCACCAACGGCACCGCCGCCTGGTGAATTAAGGTGGTACCTTTGCGTAAGAGTGTAAGAGTGTATTGGTGCGAGTATGAAAATTTGCATATACTATCATGAATAGTGCCACCTTCATCCGGGGTGGCGCTGCTAGCAGTGACTCCCGATTTTCAGCAGTGTTGCAAGTCTTCTTGATAATGTGGTCTTCGCTTTCGGTGAACCTTGCCTTTTTTGCAGGAGGAAATCTTGTTTGATGTTGCAGCTGGAACTTGTGAGTTTTGCTTATGTTCTCGACGGCGGAACGGGAGGCTCCTCAATGGGTATTGTCGCGATAAATATGTAATTGAGTTAGTTTTAAAAATTAAAATTTTAGTTTTAAACATTTTATCAGTTTACCGAATAAACATGAATATTTTTGTTTCAAACGAACGAAATTTGTCTGCATAATGTAACAAATGCTGTTATATCTCTGTTTGAATAAATAATACAAGTGTTGTTATAGTTTTGTTTTTAAAATAATAACAAATTTTGTTGCAATTTTGTTATGGTTATTCATCCATAAGAATCCTTACAACAAAATGATATCAAATTCTGTTATTTATAACAACGGTTGTAATTATTTTGTTATTATCTTGTTTGGAGCTACTGGTCGGGCACTTTCATCTGTCTCACACGAACGCCGGATTAGAATTGATCATGGCGATCAGCTTAAGCCTTAAAATGCCCTCCAGTCCATCTTTCCTTCTGTTCCTTAACTCTTTCTTCCTCTTTCATATTCTTGGTAGCAAACAACCAGCCATTATGCTCTCCCTTTGCCTACGTTTGCTACCACTGTCAATATTTCGCCCGTCGCCCATTTTAACCACAGGTGATTCAAAATACAATTAACATTCTGATTTAAAAATTTTTAACAAAGCTAATACAAATTACATTTTAACTTTTAACTGACAATAACCTACTATTACAATAAAACATTGATCAAACAAACACTACAGTTTCCCCATAAATAAGCACAAATTAAAATAAATCGGGAGATTTTGTAACTGAACGGTTACATAGTTTGAAGTGGTGGTTTTTTACTTTGTTCCTTTGGTATTCCATAAAACTATCATATAACTTCTGCTATAAACATCTTAAGTTAAAGACTTGCAAGTAGGCATGAATTGGTTTTATCACTTATTATATACCATTTCAATTAAACTTGCATCTGCGGTTGTTGTCGGAGAGATTTTTCTTGTAAACAAATATACAAAACTGTGAGGCAATGCTTAAAACCAACAAAAGATGTCGTGGCCGTAACATTTAGGTAGTTAGTTAGTTTTTATTTTTAACCAAAATTTAGAAAGAGGGAAAAGCTCCTTTGAGTGATTTCTTTTTCTCTCAATGAAATCGTTCTCAAAAAGGCACAAAACCTCTTTAGCCGTAACATTTACCAAGAAATTCTGTGATAAAACTGTTAGTTCTATCATGAGCACAGTTATGACCACCTCAGGAGGGTTAGCCCTATTGGCGAAAACATCAGGAACACGAGTTTTATCAGAAAAATATGTCGCTTAACAAAGACACCTACTTTATGTAAATACAGAAAAATCATTAAATACTTAATTTTAGGATTTCATGTACAGCTCAAGACCAAACTTAACGATTCAACACGTTTCCGTTATTTTAGTTTCAGAAATGTTCATAATGTCTTTGAAACTCCGCTTTGTTGATAAAACCCTTTTTACACCCAACTCCACCGAGTAAATTAAGGACAGACTTAATAGAATCCCAATATGGCCGCCACAATGGCTGACTTTGGCACCTACTCACGATTTTGAGGGCACAAATCTCTTCGTGCTTCATATGCGGATGGTCATGGGTTTGATTTCCAGCCCCGGCACTTGCAATTTTTCGTCAGTTGCTTTTCCCCCGAGAGCAACTGACACTGACCCTCTTCTGAGCCCCATGGCTCAAACGGACCCGGATACCTGGACATCGACGAACTGCTACTCATAATGGACCCCCAATCGGACTGGAAAGGAACAACGGCCATCCATCATCATCCTTGTGCTCATCATTCTACTAGGTATAAAGTAGAAAAAGTGAAAGCAGCAGAAAGACAAACAGTTCGATAAAGTAGAATAGAATCTAGGTGCTGTACAAAATGTAAGTGCAGCTGTCAATTGAAATTGCTCACGTAGTGCCCCAATGGACAATAGAGCTGTAAATTAGGTTAAGTGATTAAGAATAAAAAAAAATCTCTTCGTAAACAAAACCAGCGCACCTGAGCTTCTTATTTTAAGCTTATTACAAGTGAGCAAGAACAGAATAATAAAATGCAATATTGTTTGAAGCTTGCTTCTTGAGATTTGTGCGCCTGAAGTTTTGATGCACTGTTCAACCGGGATTTCAAGACGTTTGTCCTTAAGTTTGTGTGGCGCACTCAGTTTTTTTTTTTTTTTCATTATCACAGTCACATTCACCACAAATTTCCCGTGGCATGTCTCCTAGCACGTAGGGTATTGTCGGGTGAAGCCATTTCGATGTAGGTATTATAAATAAAATTGAATATTACGTTCAACTAACATAGAACTGATTATTCAATTTTATTTATAATACCTACAGGTATGTGTGCCATAAGTAATCTCACGCTCCCATATTCATCCTATTCGAAAACAAGCGATTACGGCACCGATTAATTCCGTTTTTTTTGTTTTCATGGGGGCTCACTTCTAACAAAAAACACAAAAATAAGAACCAAAACAAACAGCGCTTCAATATTTTGTTTTTCGTTGGATGAAAATGGGAGCCACATGCTTAAGAAGGGAACCAATACCCAATTAAATAGGAAAACAAATCTGAATTGCAGATCGGTGTCTTTCCAATGGATGTCTGGAGAAACAACCAAGCATAATTTATTCTGACGATCGTGAAAAAACAGCAAAACAAATATTTGGCAAGCCAGAAGATGGTTTTATTTAGAAGGTTGTATCGGCGATACGATAAAACTATGATACAACCCGAAATCCTAAGCCGGTTCGCATACGAAGCCCTGTAGATCATAATAAGACTGGGCCAACTAGCCAGAACGAGGGTCATAGCAGGCATATAAGAGCTCGAGAGGACTTTCAAGTCGACATCAATGCACAATGGGTCCAGAGCAGTGTTTACGAAGACAAAAATGTTTGTGCCTGAACCATAAGTTTTAGGCACCCTACACACTACTCAAACGGTTTGACCAACATTGACTCCGCCCCCAGGTTGGTGGTTGAGTTGGTGCTGTGTTTGACCGTGTGTGATGCTATTTGACGAACCGATTTGGCAGTTCGTCAAACCGATTTGACGGTTGACGGTTTGGTCGGCAAAAATCAAAACAGTTTGATTTTACTCAAACCAACGGTGGGCGGAGCCAATGTTTGACGAACCGATCGTACCGTGTGTAGTGTTGTTGCACAAACATAGTGCGATTTCAAATGGGGGATGATGTTGGTGCAACCAAAGTGACATGTTGGTGCAACACGATTTGGCAGTTTGTCATACGATTGCAGAAACATTCGCTGGTTCGACCAACCTGGGGGGTGGCAATGTTGGTCAAACCGTTTGACTGGTGTGTAGGGTGCCTTAGATACATGGTGTCTTTGGGTAACTTTCTTCTTATTTTTCGACCTTTTTTCTCATTATTGTGAAATTAGGGTGGTCCCTCTAGTTTCGCTGATCCAAACATCTGCTTTTTAATAGTTTTATGTACGTTCACAAAATGTTCTACAAAGTTGTAAAAGAACTTATTAGGAGCAAGTTTGCCGAAGAAACCATTATTCTTTTTTTTACTTATTCGTTTATTTGGAAGGCTCGGGCGCCTCATGGGCATAACTGAGCCGAAATCATTTGTTGTTTTTTTACAATATATTTAACATTTTACAATATTTACTGCCTTAATGCTATGTTAGTTTGGGGAGCCGAAGTACTCGCGGCTGTTTCGAGGTTAGGGATAAAAAAATAAAATAAAATTGGGATGGAGGGATTTAGACGTCTTAAACTAAATTATTTGCTAACTTATACTAAAAACATTGATGGGGCAAAATGTCCTTATCTGAAATGGAACAAAAAAGAAAGGACTTTATCGGTAGACAACGACAAGAAGAGGACAAACGGAAGGGGGGTGACGACAGACAGGGGCGAACAACAAAACCAAAGGGCGGACAACGAAAACAAGGAACGTACTACATCAAACTCTGAAATCAACACGTTTCAAAAACTGGTAAATCAGGTTCATGTATTCCAAATCAAGTCCTGCCAACACTTCTCTAACGGGTTTCTGTTGTTTTCTTCGGACCCGGAGAATTTCATGCAGTTCAGATCTGACCTCACGATACTCATTGCGTCCCCACACGACATGTTCGATATCCTGGTAAGCCACGCCGCAGACACAGAGATTGCTTTCTGAGAGCCCGACACGGAAGGTATGTGCGTTCAACAAATAGTGGTTGGACATCAACCGACACATTACACGAATGAAATCGCGGCTCAAATCCAACCCTTTGAACCATGGCTTCTTCGACACCTGTGGAATGATGGAGTGCAACCATCTACCCATCTCTCCATCTCTCCATTTGTGTTGCCAGCTGATCAAGGTCTCCTGACGGGCCAATGCAAAAAAATCATCGAAGGCGATTTGACGCTCGTAAATATCGCCTTCGCTAGCGCCCACCTTAGCCAGCGAGTCCGCCTTCTCATTGCCCGGAATCGAGCAATGTGAAGGGACCCAAGCTATGGTGATGGTGTATGAGCGTTTGGTCAAAGCACTCAATACTTGGCGTATTCCATTCAGGAAATACGCTGAGTGCTTCATCCGTTTCATTGACCGAACAGCCTCCAGAGAACTTAGACTGTCGGTAAAAATGAAGTAGTGCTCAGGTGGAAGAGTGCGAATGTACTCTAAGGTGTAGTATATAGCCGCTAGCTCAGCAATGTATACCGAACATGGCTTTTGAAGCATGTAGGTGGCGCTGTGAAATTCGTTGTAGACACCGAATCCAGGGCCCATATAGCCGAGGCGGTAAACGCACGGGTATTCAGCATGACCATGCTGAGGGTGACGGGTTCGATTCCCGGTCGGTCCAGGATCTTTTCGTAAAGGAAATTTCCTTGACTTCCTTGGGCATAGAGTATCTTCGTGCCTGCCACACGATATACACATGCAAAATGGTCATTGGCAGAGGAAGCTCTCAGTTAAAAACTGTGGAAGTGCTCATAGAACACTAAGCTGAGAAGCAGGCTTTGTCCCAGTGAGGACGTTACGCCAAGAAGAGGAGACCGAATCCAGTCGAATCATCGGTTTTCGAACCATCTGTGAAGAACTGTCTGTCCCCGCTAACATGCCCGAACTTACTTGCAAAGATCTGTGGAATACCTACGGAACGAAAAGATTCCGGAATACCGGTGATCTCATCCTTCATAGAGAGATCAAAATCCACTGAGGAGCTGTCGAAGTTTGAGAAGTTGTCACGATTGGTGTTAACCGGAGATGGGCTTACCTCCAGCGTCATGTACCAATAGTACACACTCATAAAACGAGTTTGAGGATTCTGTTCGAGCAGCTTTTCAAAGTTTTCTATGACCAATGGATTCACAACCTCGCATCGGATGAGGAACCGGAACGACAACTCCGCAAAGCGGTCTATCAGAGGCTGTACACCAGCAAGTACCTCTAAACTCATTGTGTGAGTCGAGTTCATGCAACCTAACGCGATCCAAAGGCAACGGTACTGAACTCGTTGAAGCTTCAGCAAGTGTGTTTTCGCCGCGGATTGAAAACAAAAACTACCGTATTCTAAAACCGACAGAATGATTGTTTGGTACAGCCTGATCAGATCTTCCGGATGCGCTCCCCACCATGTTCCGGTAATAGTTCGCATAAAGTTGATTCGCTTTTGGCACTTCTGTATCAGATACACAATGTGCTTCCCCCAGGTGCATTTGGAGTCGAACCAGACGCCGAGATATTGAGAAGACATGCTATGAGTGGTTGTCTTACCCATCAGATGGAGCGGAAACTTAGCCGGTTTATGTTTTTTAGAAAAGACAACCATCTCAGTTTTCTCCGGAGAGAACTCGATACCCAGCTTGAGAGCCCAAGTATTCAAATTGTCTAAAGTATCCTGTAGAGGTCCTTGCAGATCAACTGCTATTGATCCCGTTATAGAAACAACACAGTCATCCGCAAGCTGTCTTAACGTGCAATTTTCCATGAGACAATCATCTATGTCTCTAACATAAAAATTGTAAAGAAGGGGGCTTAGACATGAACCCTGGGGGAGACCCATGTAGCTAATTCGTGAAACTGTCAAGTCGCCATGAGCAAAACTCATCTGCTTCTCAAACAGCAAATTATACAAAAAGTTGTTCATAATTGGTGAAAGGCCACTTTCGTGTAGTTTGTCGGAAAGAACATCGACACAAACTGAATCAAAAGCCCCCTTAATATCCAAAAACACTGAGCCCATTTGCTGCTTTTGAGCAAAGGCAAGCTGAATTTCTGAAGCAAGCAGCGCAAGACAGTCGTTCGTTCCTTTGCCTCTGCGGAAACCAAATTGTGTATCTGACAACATGCCTCTCCATTCAACCCATTTGTCCAGTCGAAAAAGAATCATCTTCTCCAACAACTTCCGTGGGCAAGACAACATCGCGATTGGACGGTACGAATTATGATCTGACGCGGGTTTCCCGGGTTTTTGAACAGCTATCACCCTCACTTGTCTCCAATCATCCGGAACGATGTTGTTATCCAGGAACTGATTGAACAAGTTCAACAAGCGTCTCTTAGCGACGTCGGGGAGGTTTTTAAGCAAGTTGAACTTAATTCGATCCATTCCTGGAGCGGAATTGTTACATGAAAGAAGAGCAAGTGAGAATTCAACTATTGAAAACGGCCTATCCATGTCGTCCCTATCCTCGGAAACATCACGAATTATTCGCTCCACGGGTACGGAATCTGGACAAACTTTTTTTGCGAACTTGAGAATCCACCGAGGAGAGCTTTCTCGATCCTCATTTACCGACGACGCGTTACGCATTCTTCTCCCGACGTTCCAAAGAGTTCTCATTGATGTCTCGCGCGATAAACCCTCGACGAACCGACGCCAGTAACCGCTTTTCTTTGCCTTGACCAAGTTCTTAAACTTGCCTTCAAGGGCAGTGTACCGCTTAAAGTTTTCGACCGAACCGCGTTTCCGAAACTCTTTGAACATAGCGGATTTCTCGCGATAGATTTCTGTACACTCGCTATCCCACCACGGATTGGGGGGTTTCCTGCGAACCGAAGAGCCTGGCACTGGCCGACGTTGTGCTTGAAGCGCGATGATCAGTTCTGATAGAAACTGATACTCTTCCCGCGGTGGAAGGACTTCTACCGATTGCTCGCCGTCGATAATTGCTTCCGCGTACTTTCCCCTAGTCAATGTGTTTCGTGAGGTCGTAGGAAATGTCGATAGATGTAGGTTGACGTGAACCATTGGAAATAGAAACAACGATCGGAAGGTGATCACTACCATGGGGATTCTGGATAACCTTCCATGTACACTCCAGCGATAGTGAGCTCGAACAGATTGAGAGGTCTAATCGGCTGTCTCTAGAACTGCCATCTTTAGCTGGAGGTGCCACTCGCGTAACTTCTCCGGTGTTCAAAATTGTCATGTTGAAGTCATCGCAGAGGTCATATAATATATCAAAGTTGAACGGCTGTCATCGTACAGTTCCCCCCAGCCTGTACCATGGGAGTTGAAATCTCCCATGAGCAGCCATGGCTCAGGCATAACCGAGCAGATGTGGGCGAGATCCCTGCAAGATATCGCAGTTCTCGGTGGAAGATATATGGAGGCAACACTGAGGGTTTTACCTCGGATAGTCACCTCACATGCGACGGCTTCGATGCCTGTCATCGGATAAAAACCATTATTCTATCTCTTATGGTTCCTAACTTATTTTTTTTTTTAAAGATTCATATTAGGGTGATCCATGAATTTTAGTTTTCCTGAAATAACTTTTAATTCGTTCGTTTCTCGTAAATACTTTGTTCCGAGCACTTTTAGAACTATCAACGACGCATATTTTTTCCAAAGAGCTCAAAGTTCTAACTCTCATAGTTAAAAAGATATTGGCATTTTTCTTCGAAAAATCACTTTTTTTCAAAATGTCATATCTCAAAATGGAGCAAATGGATTTTTAATCTCCTGGTTGCATTGGAAAGATCGTACTCTGTTCTATTCATGGTGAAAAAACTGTAGGTACCTTTTTTGTTTAAAGCTATTTATTGAATTTCGAAAATACGATTTTTTTCATGGAAAAGCAGTTGTAACTTTGAAAATCGATGAGATACAAACTTGGCGTCTTCGACAAAATTGTGAGTTTGTGGCTGCTATAAAAGTGCCCAGAACAAAGTTTTGCGAAAAAATCAACACATAAAATTATATTGAGTAAAAACAGATTTTCATATGGAAAGCGGAACAATTTCAACAAACTCGACTAGTCTTTGTTAGATAGATCGAAGTAACCATGTCGAAAATGTTTAAATTTGCTTATAATCCATAATGCGTCAATGAACTCAACTTAAAATGTGATTTTGAGCTGATTGCCATCAATTTAATTTCAATTTCATCACTTCAATGTATGGATAGTGAAAATGTCAATCACTATATGTTTATGATAACGTAAAAGCCTATCAAAGTTACATAATTTACAATATCTTATCATCATTGTGCCTAAATGGTGATGACAGTATAAATAAACATTGGTTCTAGAATGAAATAGATGACCATTTACCAAGCTACTTTGATCTATCTAGCAAAGACGAGTTGAATTTGCTTGAAATGTGTAATTTTTCATATGAAAATCTGTTTTTACTCAATATAATTTTATGTGTTGATTTTTTCGCAATACTTTGTTTTGGGCCCTTTTATAGCAGCCAAAAACTCACAATTTTGTCGAAGACGCCAAGTTTGTATCTCATCGATTTTCAAAGTTACAACTGCTTTTCCATGCAAAAAATCGTATTTTCAAAATTCAATAAATAGCTTTAAACAAAAAAGGTACCTACAGTTTTTTCACCATAAATAGAACAGAGTACGATCTTTCTCTCTCGGCTGACTCACCACGTTATAGAACAGAGTACGATCTTGAGGGATCGAAGTAAGCATCGTCGCGATCGGACGTATTTTGGTTTGCTTGTCACGATTTTTTTTTCGCGTTCTTGTTCTGTGACGTTCCCGTGATAGTATCACCGACGCTTTATCATCCGGAGTGATTTGCGTTGCCCACAGGACTGTGTGCTGCACGTTTCGTGATCGGTAGTGCTTTTGGTGCAGGGTCGTGTGCGATCAGTTCCTGCATCGTGTTTGAAGACTGCCAGCCGAAAAAAAAAAAAAAGAATTTTTCACCGCTCGCTGTTGGTGAACCGTTTGGTGTTATGCCACCCAGACATTAACTTCGAATGGAAGACGTCGTGGGTTTTGTGGTATCAAGTGATACGCAGACTTTTGTGTTGGATGTTGGTTAATTGTGAAATGACTAGTGGTACTTTTGGAGATTTCGATGGTGCAGTGATTTCGAGTGCAAAGATGCCGTGCGCAAGTTTTGGTTTGCCCGAATCGGATGCGTCTTCTCATAGTGACGTATCTACGTGCAGGAGTTATAGATGGATCCGGTCATCAAGAATGGGCCACGGGACATCGAAAGTTTCATTCCTCAAGTGGATCCACGGATAAATTAACAAAATTCGGTGAGAACGTTTCATGCTTCATTCCTCATTTTAACATCCATTTACACAACAAAATAAATTATTTCACATATATAAATCTCGGAGCGTTTGGTACGGTATGTCCACGCATCCTTCCTCCCCTGTAGATTCGAGAAGTGATTCGATTTAAAATGAAAGTTCATTGAAATCGAATCATTTCAAAGAATCATCTTTGCGGTAAACGCTGCGCAGTAGGCCTGGCCGCTTTGATGCTTGTGTCATATCTTCGATATGCTGCAATCATCAATATTGACAAGAAAAATAATCGGGCGTAATCTAACCCGATTATTTTCCAGGATGCTTTCTTGTACTGGCTGCGCATGTATTAGATTAGATTAGATTAGATTAAATAGAACAGAGTACGATCTTTCCAATGCAACCGGGAGATTGAAATTCCATTTGCTCCTTTTAGAGATATGATATTTTGAAAAAAAGTGATTTTTCGAAGAAAAATTCCAATGCCTTTTAAACTATGAGAGTTAGAACTTTGAGCTCTTTGGAAAAAATATGCGTCGTTGATAGTTCTAAAAGTGCTCGGAACAAAGTATTTACGAGAAACGAACGAATTAAAAGTTATTTCAGGAAAACTGAAATTCATAGATCACCCTAACATGAATCTTTTAAAAAAATATAAGTTAGGAATCATAAGAGACAGAATAATGGTTTCTTCGGCAAACTTGATCCTAATAAGTTCTTTTACAACTTTATAGAACATTTTGTGAACGTACATAAAACTATTAAAAAGCAGATGTTTGGATCAGCGAAACTAGAGGGACCACCCCAATTTCACAATAATGAGAAAAAAGGTCGAAAAATAAGAAGAAAGTTTCCCAAAGACACCATGTATCTAAAACTTATGGTTTAGGCACAAACATTTTTGTCTTCGTAAATACGGCTCTGGATCCATTGCAATGCATTGTGCAATGGTTTTATGGTAGGATTTTTGAATCGCTAAAAAACTTCGATAAAATCAAAATTGTTACTTGAGCGGTGGCCCTCTATGGACACGTGACCCATGCTCGAGGAGGACCTGCATGCACTCAGAGTTTTCGAGTGACGCATATTAAGGACGATCTTGGGCGGTGTGCAGGAGAACGGTGTGTGGTGGAGAAGGATGAATCACGAGCTCGCTGCACTTTACGACGAACCCAGCATCCAGAAGGTGGCCAAAGCCGGAAGGATACAGTGGGCAGGGCATGTTGCAAAAATGCCAGACAACAACTCTGCAAAGTTGGTGTTCGCGACTGATCCGGTTTTCACAAGAAGCGCAGAGAGCACGATGGGCGGACCAGGTGGAGCGTGACTTAGCGAGCATCGGGCGTGACTGAGGATGCAGAACAACAGCCACGAACCGTGTATTATGGAAAAATATTGTTGATTAAGTTTTATCTTGAATTTGATGTAATACTATAGACTGTTTCAGAAATTATAAATACACTAACGATTAACTGCCATTTCAATTTGAGCACAATATCCAAAAAAGTTTCTCCTAGCTATTATAGTACACATCCTAACGAAGCAAACAATAACAATTTTGTTGGTGTTTCTGGTAAAAATAACAAAATAGGGCTCTGTAAACTAGATGATTAAAATTTGAAGTTGCACAAAGTGGTCAAAAAATATAGCATAGTAGAAAAGAAAAAAAAATAACATAGATAAAATATTCCATTTCTTAACACAATAAAAATTGCTGTATCGATTATAAAAGATATTTCTCGTTTGGTAAGAGTAATTTTTACTGGAATATTTGATCAAGAACCACCAATACGGGCCTTCTCAATACATTTTTTTTTTGTTTCAAATTTCTCAACAACACCAGTAGCAACAAACGTTAAGCAAACGAATGTCTTAATTACTGCTTACTGCACTCTTTTTTATGTTATGACAAGCTTTGCCATCTGAACGATCGAATGAGCTAAAAAAATAAGTTTGTTTAGATTAAATGCGTTCAGGAAAGCTAAAAAACTGTGTGGTAGTTCTTATGTTCCGTAGAAAACCATAAAAAACAAGAAACTTGATCTCCGAAATAATGTTGTGGAAATGCCTTTATCGATTTTTCCCAAAGTTTGATCAAGGCATTCCTTAGACAACTTGTTGAGAAACCGAATGTGATAAACATTTAGATAATTTTTGGTATTTAGTGATTAATAATGTTGAAATCATTAAAAACACCTATGTGCAAATGCAAATTTGAAAAATTGAGTTATTTGTTAGAGAACTCCATTGTTCTTTAAAATATTAAGACAATTGAAAGGAAATATAAAAATATGGAGTACAATATGCTATACTCTGAAAGAAGTTGGTAAAAATCATTGGAACAGTTCATTTAATTTAATAAACAAAGTGTGTTTATAATTTCTGAAACAGTCTATAAATAAATAAATGAAACCTTTTATTTCCGCCCTCTTTAGCTTATCCTTTGACAGATACGCGTATTTCGACTACCACTTGCAATCTTCCTCAACTGGATAACTGACACTGAGGAAGATTACAAAAGTGGTAGTCGAAATATGCGTATCTGTCAAAGGATAAGTAAAAGAATGGGGCATTAAAAGTTACAAAACTGATTACATCCAGTTGGGATATTACGCCAAGAAGAAAGAGAAAAAGAAGATTAGTTCTACAACTACTTATACTTGAAAACATCCAGTGGTAAAATATTATTAGTCTCACTCACCTTTCTGATCGTGAGCCATTACTCATTTCTCAATACATTGAATTAAAACACAGAACATCGTCTTCATGTAATTTTTGATATAATGATTTCATCGTCGATTTATTATCATAATTAATTTGAATCTAGCACTATTAAATACTTATTACATAATATAGTTTCATTGCAATGCACGTTCAGATGAGAGAGAGAATCCTTACAGTAAATTCGCAGTGATTTTTATCCTTTTTCATATATTACACAGATGAGAGAATGAACTTGAATAACTAAAATCACACGGCTCACCCCATTTCCCGCTTTTTCTATACATGCATATCTCCTCGGAGCCTAACCATTGCCTACAGCAGCAGAGTTTTTGAAACAACCGATCCATTTTATTAACTTGGGTCGACCCCTTAGCTTTTGCATCCATGTGTACGGTTTCCAACCCATGACGGCGGTTGCCTTCCTATTCCGGTTTTTCCTCGGTTTATTTTTGGGTAAAGGATAAAAATAGAAACAGACAATTGGAAATCCGAGTTTCAGACAAAGGATTTGCTAGCACATCATAACACACTTCATAACCCAATCAGCCACGGCGTACACACTAAATTCACAGATATATAATACAGGGAATCACATCGCCTAGCAGTTTTTGAACCAAAGACATCCGGAAGCGAAATGATAATCAATTGCGTGACTCGTTTCCATCTTGATTTACAAGTTTATTCTGACCTATGTTATATTTACAATGTAGGTTCCTACCGAAGTGAGTCATCGATTTCACGATCATCTTTCCGCTTCCGAACATCTTGCGGTTTCCTTTTTCTCTTTGCACAGGAGCGAATAAGTCTATTTGCACATTCTCCTTTCGAGTCGATTCAATTATGTGTTGTCTGCATTATCCTGACAGTTGAAAATCATGAAGTGAAGTTAGCTCATTATTCTCGTTTTCCCCTAACTCTGCAGACACACAAGATAAGCCATTTCGCAACGGTTCTCGATTGACTATGCGGTAAAACTAATTAATACTAAACATATGTACAAGGAACTGTTGTTGTTCAAGTGGTGCTTTGCCATTTCCGTTTTTCTTTTATTCTATCATGATTCATACGATTCTCGTCTGATTTGTAGCTGAAATTAATCCTCGTTTTTTTATGGGAAAATAAAATATTTTCAGGAAATAGGTTCGATGTTATTCGGCTCAGAGAATTCAGACCACCACAGATTACAAAATGCTCATAATACCACAAAGAAAATAGTGTTAGTGAAAAATTTTCGTGTTTTTCATGTGCGATTTTTGCCTATTCATAACTTTTGAATTTCTCTGCCAATTATCATGAAATTTTCACAGAAGCTAGGTGATTATGTGTATATTATGCCTGCAGAATTTGATGATTATTGGTATAGTACTTTCAATAGTACAATCGAAACAAAAGAGGGTGCAGACTAATTTCTGTCTGAGGGGCTAAAATCACGATCAGTGCCAATACATGTTTCCACTATAAAATTGTTGATAGTGCATCGATTTTTTTCGAAATTTTGCCTATGCAACAAATGTAGATTGAGAGGTTTGTGTTCAAAATTTCAACCATTTCCTTTGCCAAATTCAAAAGTTACAGCGCTGACAAGCAAAACTAGGGGCTGTACAAAATTCATTGGCGCACATTTTACTCTTTCGTTGCTACAACAAACAGTACTGCACCGATTCACATGAAATTTTGTAAGCGAAATGAACACATCACAAGATGTTATTAGACAAAATTTGAGCAATTTTAATGTATCTATTGCAGAGTTGCAGCTGTATTTCTGTGTCCCGATTATTGCGGATACAGGCTTTAGGATGGTCAACAATTATGAAAGTGCGTCAAATTCTTCTCAATCCAATTCAAATCATGTATTCAAAGTACGATTGAGCAAAAACTTATATTGAGATGAATGTAACTTCACAATATCGATAAAAATATTTCAATTATTATTTTTCCCACAAGATACGCCAACACAGTGCAAAGAATAAATCTTTCTCTGTGGTTGTGAAATACGATGTTTCGTATGCAGATAATCCACGCACACATTGCTAGACGAAGATTACTTGTTTACATTTCACCGACGGGAAAAAGGTGATTTATTTGAACAACTTTTGCTGTGAAATCCAACTTTTAAGTGCCATAGAGTTTTTGCTGTGTGTGAATTGCAGGCTGGTTCAACAAGCTGGTTCTAGCGAAGTGAAAATTGAACGGTGACGGTGAACAATACTGGTAGCTGCTGCTTTGGTGTGGTTGCCTTCGTCGTACGCATAACGAGAAAAATCTTCAACTCGTAAGTGGAGTGAAATTGAAACGTGAAATTTAGCGTAATTATCCGATGTCCAGTGCTATAGGGGCTGATTATTGATAGCCTACATCTTTTTCCTTACATTTGATGAGCCATTAGCAAAAATAAGTTGGAATATCTTTAATTATTGGCTATTTTTAGATTTCTTCTCTAGCTAATATGTTGGTCGATTTTCCCGCACTGATTCATTATGCAGCTGAAATTAATTGCGCAATGAAAAATGGTTTCATAATGTTTATTATTTTGGGTTGCATTATCAACATAAGCCCGAATGAATTGTATAATGACAAAATCATTACATAATATTCTGTATGTAACTCGTTGCTGAACTTGATTTTTAGCATTCTTCGTATTTATCCTACTCGGAAATTCCCGTTGGATACATGTACGACTCGTGCTGAAAAAATCAACTTGATGCAACCTATTACAGTCATTGCACAATTATGGGTCACACACAATTATTAGTCACTTTTCACTTTAATAGATAAATACTAATTAATTGCAAGCTTTTGTTAGCCATTATCATTTTTCGTTCATGAATTGATTTGTTTTTTTTTTTTTGTCATTATACGTATCGCACACGGGCTTATACGTCAAAACATACATATTTTCGATTATTTTTTGTTCGGCACAAAACCATATGTCAAAGTAACGCTTCGATTGTGAATATCGTAAAGTGCGTGCGCTGCTTTCATAAGCTCTGTAACAGCATGCTTCAGTGATTTTCAAGTGCAAAATGGTATCGTCACCAGAACAAAGGTATAATTAACGTTCTAAATGTAGAAATTCATGTGACTGCAGCTAATTAAAGCTTATTTCTGGCAAAATTTAAGTGATTCATTATTGTGCCATGGAACACCGAAAATCACACAATTATGGGTCACTTCATGTGCAGCATAATATTGACAGTTCTGCGTACATGGGCATTGCATACTTTTAGGCGTTTATCGGTGGTTGTGTTAAAGGTTTTGTCCCAATTTTGAAAAATTGATTCCAAATCGTGAAAACACGCTTCGTTAAGAGATTTGAGACCAGTTTTAGATTTTACTTTAGTTGATCTATCGAGAATAAGTGATCAATCAGTGAAAAAATAGACAAAACATTATTGTTGAGCCGATTCCTCTTGAGTGACCCATAATAGGCTACAAATTGACCCATAATTGTTACACAGCCAATTTTGACCCATTATTGTGGTTTTCATTATTCATCAACATTTTAGTAATTTTCACCGCCTAAAGTGAATTTTACAAGCAAATTTTTATATAAAACAATTTAAAGGAGTTTCAGTGAAGAGAATACAAAATAAAAATAATGAAAGTGTTATTTTGGTATGTAAAACGATTCATATTATGAAATGATTGTTCCTTGAATGACCCATAATTGTGCAATGAGTGTATATAAATATTTATTTTGCGATAATTTTCCATTGTACAAGTGATTTGATCTATCTTTCATAGACCTGTAGGATAACGCATCGCATCAGTAATGTACACTTGTAAATCTTAAGGCCTATATTCGAAAGAGTACTGGGACGACCTAGAGCATCTTTGGAAATTAGAACTCCAGGACCTAGAACATGTTTTGAAATCACTACTCCACAAAATTATGTTTCATGGTCCTGTCTGTAGAGTGTTGTATCGTATCAGTAATGTATTAACAACCCGCTAACCACGCTTTAAGATCTTAAGGCCTATATTCGCGAGAGTACTTGCATGATCCAGAATATCCTTGGAAATCAAGACTCTACAGACCTATCTTCCATGGTCCATGCACCGCATGAGGAATGTAACCAAAAGTCCATTGATTATGCTTATTGATCTTAAGGCCTTTACTCGCCGAAGATCATTAGATTACCTAGAACATCTTTGAAAATAACTTCTCTATAGAACCGTGCTCCATTAATCGGCATGATGTTACACCGTATCAGTAATGTAACAACAATTGATTGATTACGCTAGTAGATTCAGGCCTTTACTTGAGGAAGTTCTTGGATGACCTAGGACACGTTTACAGAGCCATGCGCCAAGGACCTGTAGAATGTTACACCGCATCAGTAATGTAACAATATTCCATTATTATACTTGGTGACCTTAATGCCTTTACTTGCGGAAGTTCTTGGATGATCAAGATTTTATTTTTGAAAGTAGTTCCATGCTCCATGGACTTGTAGGGTGTTGCAACGCATCAGTAATGTAACAATAATCCATTTATTATGCTTGTTGATCTTCAAGCCTTTACTTGCGGAAGTTCCTGGATGAGCTAGAACACGTTTACAGAGCCATGCGCCTAGTTCTACACAAAACCATGCTCCATGGACCTCTAGGATGTTACACTGCATCAGTAATGTAGCAATAACCCATTGATTTCGCTTATAATCCTATGCTGCCGTGCTACGCATAATTGTCCCATGTTTTATGGGATTCCCATATAACATGGGACAATCGGGTATAGGCCGGCAGTATTGCTTTTACTCGCGGAAGTTCTTGGATGCCACAGAATATCCTTGAAAATAACTTCTCCACAGAACTATGCCCCATGGACCTGCGAGATGTTACATCGCATCAGTAATGTAACAAAAATCCATTTTTACGCTTGTAGATGTTAAATTTTTTACTCGCGGAAGTTTTTGGATGACCTGAAACATCTTTGGAAAGTATTTTTCGACAGAATCATGCTCCATGGATCAGTAGGATATAACGCCACATCAGTAATGTAGCAACAATTAATTGATTACGCTTGTAGATTTTGAGGCCTGTACTCGCGGATGTTCTTTGAGGTCCTAGAATATAACTACGTCACTATGCCCAAGGACCTGTAGGATAATGCACCGTATCAGTGATGTAATAAACAATAATCCATCTATTACACTTGTAGATCTTAAGACGCTTACTCGCGAAAGTCCTAGTACATCTTAAAATTAGTTCCATACATAACCATACTACAGAAACCACCTTTAGGAAAACCCCCATTGAACCCCTCCTAGCCCTCCATGTATTAACACACCAATCGCGCTTTGAGTATTGATATTTAAGAAAAGTAGAGGGTAAGATTTTTTAATTAAGATCTGTCGCGCAAACACAATAATAAAATCGGAACATTACTGTGTACCCATATTACATGGTTTAAGAGCCTGAACTTCCTCAAAACAGCCACCATTTTAAATATTTAGGCCGCTATATTGGATACTCTGGTCGCTTTAGACTCTATACGTTTTCTCCAAACCAAATTATCCCTTTGCTTCATGATTTTAAGCTTAAAGCTCCTTGAAATAGTCGCCATCTTGAATTTTGAGGCGCCTTCTTGGATATTTTCGTTTCCATTCCAAATATACCCATATTGCATAATTTTAAAATTCCTTAAGTAGGCTTCCATCTCGAATTGCTACAATATGGCGCATTTTGAGCCGCTATTTTTGAACTCCGATCATCTTTCTCTTACCAAATATTCCCAAACTGCATGGTTTAGAGCCTAAAACTCCTTATTACAACCGCCATCTTGGATTTCTGGTCATCATTTTGGATATTCTGGTCGCCATATTTAAACTCCGAACAATTTTTCAATACCACATATACACAAAATGCATGGTTTTAGAACCTAAAACTTTTTAAAACAGCTGCCACCTTCCATGACCGACATAAAACATTATAATCATGTTCGTCACTAATCTGCAAATTACTTTCGGTGAATGGTATTGCTTAACCGTTATGTGGCCGACGGGGTACCCGGGTACCCAGCGCCCATTTAAAAAGCACGGTGTAGAAAAAAGCAGCAAGTTTGTCGGACACATAACGGTTAAAGCTCGACCTGAACAGTCAAGGGCCAAAATGAAGAATTTGTCAATCGCTCGTCTTGAGATGAAATGTTGTACCGAATTGGTCATAAACAGAAAATTCTTGCCTACAAGGGACGGTATCACGTTCAAACTGGAAGGCACTTCCCTATACCGTCTACCCCCGTTGGTTTGAACGACACCTCATGCAAATCAACGGGGCTCATTTTTTGTTTGAACTTCTAGCAACCCTGTGGGCGACGGAAAAACACACTGTTGGCAGCCTTATTTGATGTTTTGTTTTGATTCTGCGTTCCGCACGGTGTCAAAATTTCGATTTTTCTCGAACTTTCATGTACCTCGTATCTGAATGTTAGCATTCCAGCTATATTTTATTATTAAAAAGATTTATAATATTACATCGGGAAAGTTTTGAGTTATCTAAGTTTTTAACTATTTTCCATACTAAAATTTATTAAATACTATTTTAAACCAAAAAACGCCCCATACAAACTGTATGGGAAAAAAATCGCCAATAAAACATTGTCCAGTCTTCCGATTGAATGTGTAGCCCTAATACTAATCATTTATGAAGAAAAATCCAAGGTATACGAAAGTTCGATAATGATCGATATTTTGACACCGTGTTCCGTTTCAACCCGTTCCATTAGCAGAATGGCGCTTGAACCATTATTAATTCGAACGATGTGCAGATTAGATGGAGTCAAATTAAAAAGTGTTCAAATTAGAGGCGGTCATACCAACGGGGGTAGACGGTACGAGCCAATTCAAAAGAATCGTTACGATAAACTCCAAGAAATCTCAGCAATTATCAGGTCTCAACAAAAGGAATCTTAACATCTACACCGGTCTAATAACTGAACATTGCCCCTGCAGATACCATTACAAAAGATCGGAGCAATACAAACTTCAAATTGTCGCCTCTGTGACTAGGAACACTGGCAAGCCCTTCTTAGGGCCTGCTGACACATGGATCGTATCCCCAGAGGACGAGGTTGACTTCATAAGCCTAGTCTCGCCAGAATGGTAGAATCACGCACTGTAACTCAGAATCTCTGTTCATCAATAAAGTTAAGTCGATACCAAGGTATCTCAGTGACACATGTTACTGGGATAACTTGCGTACTTCACAGCAAAAGGGTAAATAACAATTGTCCAAAACGAGAAGACACGGTATTATTTATTATTCACGATTTGGATATCTTAACGAGACAGCCAGAATCTAAATGGACATTGCAATCAGAAAACGTATCTTTCATAGCTGCTTTATTTCCTACCATCTCCATATTCCAGATTCATCCAGGCATCCTTGAATAGCCATTGTTAGTCATCTTCAACTAAACCATAACTTGCGTTAGAGCGGCATTAGTACTCGGGACTGAAATATTTAATTACTTAGGGTCTAAGTGCCATAAGTAATCTCACGCTCCCAAATTCATCCTATTCGAAAACAAGAGAATACGGTACCTATTGATTCCGTTCTTTTTGTTTTCAAGCATTTTTACTTCTAACAATAAATAAAAAAAATTAGAAAAAAAAATAAACGGCGTTTCAATTATTTGTTTTTCTTAGGATGAAGATGGGAGCCACATGCTTAAATAGGTCACCACCCAACAAACATTTTTTGCTGTACAAGAGAGGAATTAACCACTCTTAAGAAAACTTTAGCTTAAGTACCTGTTATTCAGCTAGTTGTGTTACTTGGGCAATACCCTAGTTATCGGAAATAAGGCACTCACTAATGAAAATGTTCACTTACTTCACTCGTATAATTACATGTCCATTTTTCTTCGATGCTGAAAAAATCGAGTGTTGTAACGAGTTACATACTACATTCTTTGCATTGAGAAAAAATAATAACTTTAATATTATCATTTCTATCAGTTTCATCATGCTTCCTGTTGGTTGGCTACCCACGTGTTCCATCCCACTAGACGCAAAACTTGAATCAAGCTAGCTGTGCTATAACCGTCACAGTTTTTCAAGCTCTTGACATGGAAACACCAGTTGTTGCCCAAACATTGGCATTATGATTCATAATGCAACCCAAATGAGTTGCATTATGAATCATAATGCAACTGCTTTTGATAGTGAAGAAAAGTAGGTCGTAGTGACACTAAAACGGCAAGTATAAAATGCAATATAATAGTGCCAAGTTGCAAAAAAAAATCTATTTTATATAACTAATTTTAGTATCATAATAGCCAGTTTTTCCGAACTGGCAATTGAAATGAGTGGCATAAAGAAAAACAGTGGCATAATTTTCATAATGTAACTCATTTGACTTGCATTATGAACATTATGCAACTCAAATGAGTTGTGTAATGAAAAAAACATAAAATTGTGTATGGAACTCTTTGCAAAACTCGATTTTTTCAGCACTCTTCGTATTTACCCAACTCGGCAAGCCTCGTTGGATAAATGTACGACTCGTACTGAAAAAAACAATGTTTTGCCCTTTGTTACATAAATAACTATAAGTATATATTAATATAAATAACCCGCAATCTGATACGTGTCTACTCCCTTGGATAATATTATAAAAAAATCCAAAAATCTTATCGGGGTATGATTCCAAAAATCCGTCAAGGAATTTGAAACAGCTATTGCCAATCCAGTACAGTAATATTCCAGTTGTTTCAACCATTCCACGCTTCAGAACTTTGTTTTTCATTATTTTTTTTTAATTTGAAGGTTAATCAACCCCTCTCCTTCGAAAAGAATGTACGTGAACATTGTAACGTTAAAATATGCGTCTAGAGCTTGTACAATGTCCAGAAACACGTTTTTAAAAAAGGGGGTGATAAAATCGGAACATAACTGATCTTGGGAAAATAATAGTAGTTTACGCAACAAGGTGCAGAATGACAAGTGCTGTAAAAATCGAGTTCTGTACCGAGTTCCGTACAACGTTTTTTGCAATTTCATGAATTACCGTTTTCAACAAAACTTTTTCACCAAACTGCACACTGATGTTCATAGCCATGTTTAAGAAAGTCTGATCATAGTAGGTTCTACTTTGCAGTTGTCACAATTTTTCAAATCAGCATCCAGAAAGCATCAAGAAGTTGATCAAAACGGAAAACAGTGCTGTAATGGTTCGTTACGCAACGCAAATCAGTGCTGTAATGAGCCATTACAGCACTGATAATTTGGTGTGGGAAAGTAGGCCTTTTCCTGGCAGATTTGCGTGAGGTCATAGGCGCCAACTTAGGGAGGGCAAGCATGGTTTTGCCCCCCAATATTTGACGATTTTTCGATTTTCCCATACAAAAAATAAAAAAAACAGGCTTTGCCCCCCCCAATAATTTGACCAAGTTGGCGCCACTGCGTGAGGTATAACAGCCTATTACACTTAGCAATTGCAAAAAAAAACATAGAATTATTCAGCCAAGGATCAACACAGGGTATTACTGCGTTAAGAATTAAAATTCCTCCTGAAGATAAGACAGCTGAAGACAAACAGCATTTTTGAACCGTTGGAAATCAAATTTTATACCAAATTGCGTATTTGACAAAACAAATGAATTGATTTTCTCTAAACGAAATCATCAAATTTTTGCTGTTGATTTCATTAAGAATATTGAACTACAGCCACCTCGATTGGCGCTGCAAAATGGTCCATCTAAACGCAGTTATTATTCTATTCATATTAGTCACAAGTCACACAGATTTTGTTCGACAAATTTTAACACAAAGTTAAATAAAAGTCAAAAACTGGAAATTGAAAATGCCAGTTTGGAGCAAAATTGATCAGCATACAATTGAACATCGGAAAAAAAAAGAAAATTTACTTATCCACTTATTGATCTTCTGGATCCGAAGAACGCGCCAAATTTCTTACAACTATTGAATAAGACTGACAAAAAGCAAATTAATTTCAAAATTTCCCCTTTCAACGCCTTAAGGTAGGCAATTTCCTGTGAAATAAGCGAATTCTACCACAATAAATTACTTTTTCATCGGAAAAAATAAACTATTGAAACTGATTTATGTTCAAAATTACTTACTTACTTACTTCAAAATACATTACTTCACAAACAAGGTTCCTCAAAAAATAATGAATCAGAATGTTCATGAGTACATGTTAAGCTAACGAAAAAGTATTGTGAAACATTAAAACAAGCTTAAATAAACTCTTTAATCTAATTTTTGATTTTGTTGATTTGGGGTAACATTGATCACCTAAGTGAACATTGCTCGTTTGTGTATAAAATACCCTTATTTACTAAATTTGAGGTCTCTGATTTCAAATATATTTTCCAAATTCTTACAAGTTATGTACTTTTTGAGTTCTGTTAAGATTAAAATCTCCCAAACCGAGAATAATGCCTAAAGATAGGCAATAGCTTAAAAGATTTGATAGCCTTCTTTAAATAAATCGTATAATTTATTACAAAAAAGCACTGTCATACAAGTTTCGTTTATTAAATCCAACTCTAGGATATCATATTGAAGGTAAACAGTGATTTTTAACCTCATATCGTAAGTGGTACTCATGTTAAGCATGAATGTTTGACAATGTATCTCATTGCGTTACGAAATACAGTTAAGGGAAAATCGAGTTATTTCATTGTTAATGAAATTCAATTTTCATAAATTACATGTCATTTATTAGCTGAATAATAGCAGATTATGAAATACAATTCGAGAGCAGAAACTGATTCAATGACAAATGCTTATCAGAACATTTCATGATGTCGGTCAAGCCGATCAATGTTACCCCGTTTTACGGTACTCTAAGTGGCGGATCTCCCAATATGGAACTACAATTTAGCGCCTGACTGATCAATTTGACCCCGGTTTACGGTACCAACACCATTAACCTAAAAATGAAACGGTTGGTACGATTGTCCCCACTTCTTCAATCATCGAATTAAAAAATATGCTTTGATGGATTGGCAGATGTTGTACAGTTTTAAATTCAAATTTCTAATCGCTTTGTTTTTGTAGATATTTATATGAGAATTTATCTGCCAAATTGGCCTTATGTTGCATACAATTCAGACAATTGAACGCTTTTACCCCAACAACATTAGTCTTCATGGTATTATGAGCATTTGAACCGTATTTGTCACACATTGTCCACATTCTCTGCTCTTCTAGTCTTCTAAGCCATAATATTCACAAGAGTCTGGAAGCTTTTAATGAATCTCTTGTTGGAACAGCTATTAAACGAACGAATCATTCATACTTCTCTTCCTTCCTTTCTTCACTTGTGTCTATACGTTATTAGCTCCTCATCTAATGCGATGTAAGAAGGAATGAAATACACTCTATAGCCGATTCAAGTACCTATGCTGAGTTCGTTATGCCTCTCGGTCGTTGAAAATAAATTAAATTCGTGCCGCTTCAGTCATTGATTTTTGCTCATAATTCGCACTCACTATAGACGTTGGTATGTATTATAACGAGATTCGACTTGATTCGGGTTCAGATCCACTCAGGCAAACTCGTTCACGAGGTGGTGGTGATTAGTCTGGGAAGTTTTTGAACTTGCAAATTGAATGGCATGCTTCGAAAATTGGGGAACAAAGTTTCCTAAAGAATGCCAAAAATTTAAGACTATATAATCAAGTGAATCATACATTTTCATCAAGAAGATCAATAATTGATGACCCGCACAGCTGCCGTTCGGTTCTCACAAAGCCAAAGAAAGAATGTGACGCAAGTGGAATTTTTACCAAGGCCAACTCCCCAGCTCATTTCGACGAAAACGAGCTTCTTCACCTGAAGAGGAGAGTCTGAATGGGAAAGCCATCGAGAAACGGCAAGAGATGATCGATGTACTTCCACACAGCACCACTTCAGCACACGAGAGCGTGAGAGATCTGAACAACTGATCTACAGCAAACTAATACCTCACTTTTCGTATCACATACACACTCCAGCTTTACACGCCGTACTTGATGCCGCAGTCCTGGTAGTAGCCAACGTGCGATCGGTAGTGCCCCAGGTGACTCAGGTTGCCGGCGGCGGTTAGGTGTCCGGCTGCGGCGGCGGCCGCCACCGCTGCACTGCTGCTGGCCGATCCGGGAATCACCGGTGGACTGGCCGAGGTGATACTATTGCTGGGGCTGCCCGTATCCATTTGGCAGTTGGTTTGACTATGCTCGAACACCATGTCCCGGAATCCGGCGGAGGCGGGTGTGGATGTTGGGATGGTTGGGGTGGATCCACTTCCTCCTGAGGTGTTTCCTATCGATTCTGGCGGGGTTTCCGGGGTGTACCAACCACCGTGGTGGGGCGGATGATGGGCGGAGGTGTGATGGTGACGTAGCTGACCCGAGGTCGCCACCAGATTGTCCTCGTTGAAGTGGTACGGATAGGAAGTGTGGTGCAGCCGAGGGCTGTAGACGTTCATGAGGGAGTCTACGGAGAAACCGTGATCGCTGGCTGACAGGTGATTCATCTGAGTGGCGAGCGAATCGTGGCAGGTGTTGAGGATGGTTGGAGCGAGACTATCTTTGACCATGCACTGTGTGGCCAGGTCAAGTCCCGGTTCTCGTTTGAACTGGTGAGAAAGTTGCTTGCCGTCTAAGTGATGACCTGTTCCCATGATCTTGATCGGCTTGATGTCACCCATTTTGTCCTCCAGCATCATTGTTTGTCGCTTGATCATTTCCTCCTTTTCCTTGAGAGCGTCCTTCTTCTTGAACCGCCTTCTTCGTCTAAGGAATGATCCATTATCGAACATATTATACGAATCGGGATCCAGCGTCCAGTAACTTCCCTTTCCGGGTTTCTTGTCATCCCGTGCTACTTTGACGAAACACTCGTTCAAGCTTAGGTTGTGCCTAATGGAGTTCTGCCAACCTTGCTTGTTGTCCCGGTAGTAAGGAAAACGTTCCATGATGTACTGATATATTCCGTTGAGAGTAACTTTTTTCTCCGGTGCCTGCTGGATGGCCATCGCGATCAACGCAATGTACGAATACGGTGGCTTAACCATCTCCTTATTCTGATGGGGAGCAGCCAGGGCATACGCTGATCCTGCATAGGT
Source organism: Aedes albopictus (assembly GCF_035046485.1). Classification (NCBI taxonomy): domain Eukaryota; kingdom Metazoa; phylum Arthropoda; class Insecta; order Diptera; family Culicidae; genus Aedes; species Aedes albopictus. The sequence goes on from NC_085137.1 coordinate 409,492,709, forward strand.
ATACCGCGAGTATTGATCGTAGGTGTAGTGATGAGCTGGCGCCATGGTCCCCGTATTGGTCGGGTAACCCGGCTGTGTGTGGCCATAATGCCGCGAGAATGTATTCTGATCCGTAAACAGGGTATGCATCTTCAATGTTCTTCACCGTAAACAATCTGCCACTAAAGAAGTCGCGTGTCTCCACAGTCCACTTGCCACGTTTGTTTTCAATTTAAACAACTGAATTTGTTATTCCGAACAATATTATCTTCCACAACAAATATGTGCAAATATTTTTTTCGTTAAACTCTTCTCCGCAGGTCAGACGGGGGTTCGCCCGGCGCTCACTGTCACTAATCGTCTTGCTTCCAATAATAATAAAAACCCGGAGCATTTACGAAAAAGGCGAGACGGTCGAAGGTAAATATCACACCGACATTGTTTTCAATCAAAATTTCACTTTATTATCATAAATAACAAAAAACACATCCACCATCGGTGCGGTACCGACACTAACTGGTTGTGGCTCGTCCTCTGGCCGGGTGTTCCTGGATCGAAAATTGGGCGCACAAACACACGGCGGCACTACGAGCGGGCGCGAGCGAGCACAAAACTTGCTATTGCAGCGACGGGTTCCAACGATAAAATAACATATCAACACATTCGGACGGCCAAAAATATACAAAAACAGTTGGGACCGATTAGCGAGTACTACTAGAGGCCGCAACAACGACGGGACCGACGATGATGATGATTTTCCTCACTTCTTGCTGCGACTACACTGATTTAACGAAGCGCAGCAACCAGTGAGCAGCAGTAAAAACAGACTTCTACGCATACAAACACCAACACACACAACCCGACCGGCCAATGCTGCAAGTGTACCATGGTAACGGCTGAGAACGTGCAATACTGCTGCCTCACTCTCTCCAATCACCGAGCGCCATGCCACGCAACGACAAGCGAGACAGCCTGCCATTCATTCATGCCTTCGTCCAGTGGGGGTTGAACGAACGATGATTGCTTGGTTCCGCTTTTGTTGTCTCTCTTCAACGCCTACTGATCCCGAGCACCGTATCGCTCTACCTGTCAAACCTGACCGCGAGCGAGACGGTTAGCCCTGCCCCTTTTACGAACCTCTGCAGTGCACTGGAACCAGAACAGGACGGGGGAATTTCCACAGGCTCTCACGCACACACCTTCCGCCGGATCCGGTGTTCTTTTCGTTCACCATTGAATGACGAGGTCAGTCGACTATGACGACGACTGAAAAGTGCAATTTGCTATGGCTACCTCCGAGACAAGATAACCTCCCCTCGCTCGGCGTGCAAAACTTCTTCCATCGTTGTCGCCATCATATCAGTCAGACTTTTTTCACCGACTCTCTTCTGCCATCATCCTAGTATTTATTTTCGCTATAATCACTAGAATAATATTATTTTATTATTTCAGCTTTTTATGTCGTTCCTCTACCGCTTCATTTTTTGCCTACATTCACTCTCACACACGTGATTGCACGATCCGGAACGCCACCGACGCTCATTTCATCCAACTGAAGCTGAGGGACGCAATTTACCTTTTTCTTTCTCGTGACACTATCCAATATCGACTCGATCGAATAAAAATCGCAGCAACCCGCTGCTCAGCAAAATAAAACATCACATTGTACCTGGATGAGTTTGGACCATTTGGGCCCAACGGAGCAAGCGTCCGCTGACACAGCAGGCGAGGAAGGCAAAACAAAAATTGTAGGAATTGTTTTAATAAATAAACACTGCCGATCGACCGACTGCGGACCACACCGCTACTAAACCAAACCGCAGACTAACAAGCAATATGGTGGCAACGAAGAAGGTGGCGTGGCGTGGTACCACCACCTCTCCCCGATCCCCGCAGCTATAACTAGTATAGTAGGCGGAGGCGGTGGCCAATTAAAATACTTTAACAACACATTAGAGTTGACAAACTGATAAATATGTAAACAAACCGGAGCCCGTTTATTTATTTACCGTTTATTCCACGGGGATGCTACGGTGATCTGATTTTGTTGCCGCATATCATGCGCAACCAGTGCTCACTAATACCAACATTTACTCAATACAGCAGTGGGAGGAAATAAGGAAAAACGCACTTTGGCGAACAAAGTTTGCGAAAAGAGCTCCACCTAGGTGTTGTGTGTCTTTTCCCAAGCAATTCTCACTCTCTGTAGGAACTTTACCTAAACATCGACACTCTGAAATTGAAAATTATCAATTGATGCCGCTTTTTCATGATCAACAGTTTTTATGAGATCTAATGTGATATAAGCGTTTTGCACCGATATCCCTCGTAAAAAAGGTAAACATCCCAATTTCACGACTGTGTTGGTGAATATTTTGGCTGGAGCATAAATTTATGCTCCACGTAAGGAGGCACAATCCAACCTGTCAAACTCCATAGTGAAAAAATAGGTTGCCGTCCCCTTGGTTTATTCCGTTCGCCGAGGTGAACGTCAGATTTTTTTTCCTTCGTATGTTGTTCTTTCTTGTTTTTCATTGCGTAGAAGTGATATTGACAAGTTATCTACATATCAACGTGCTTGTATACAAATTATTTCGGATGAATGGGGCACACTTTCTTGCGTTTTGTTTGGGAAATCTGACAGCACCAATTGGGATTTGATACATACAAAATGATGAAATAACGAGATCGAGTCTCGGGTATGTAGGATCAACTGGGTGTAAGTGTGCTGGAAAGGCTATATGTTCACTCCAAAAATGACTTTTTGATAGAAGGCCCGGAGTGTTGAGTCACATATACCAATCAACTCCGCTCGATGAATTGAGGTGATGTCTGTGTGTGTGTATGTGTGTGTACAAAACAAACTCACATCACTTTTTGATAGTTAACCTCAACCGATTTTTATGACCGATGGTACATTCGACGCGGAATCTGGTCACATTGTTTCCTATTGAAAATGGTTCGGATCGGTCCAGCCGTTCCGGAGTTATGACCATTTAGGTGTTCCGGATAAGTACCCCAGGAAAGGGTCAGACATGAAAATGTTACAAACCCATGCATGCGACCCATCAAACTGCGGCATTTTCGATAACCTGATGAAAGGTAAGTAGCAAAATAGTTTCAGACCATATCTGAACCGGTAATGTTCCGGAACCGGTTCCTGGTGTCCTGCCGGAAGTGGCCAAATAAAAAAGTGAACCAAAGTCATGCATGCGACACATCTAAGAGCTGCTTTTTCGATAAACAGGTGAAAGGTAAGCAGCAAAGATTGGATCGCAGTAAGCAGCGCTTGAAAAAGGACGTTGAAAATTGCTCCCGTCATTTTTTACCAAACTCATGGATAATGTATTTTCGCAATGTTCAGATTATTCTTCAAGTAAGTTGCTCAGTAGTGAAAATAAGTGTGTCGGAACGTTGGAGTCACAAGGACAATAGGATTCCCGAAGATCAGAATCGCCCACTTTCAAGAGCTCCAGAATGTGTTTCAAGATATCTTCGCCAACTTCCTGGTATAACAAGCGCTACAGGAGGAACCGGTTTCCAAACGGTGTCTCGGACCTGACTGCAAGTATGCTGATGTTACTAGTGGCCAGATTTCCAGGCGAAGTTCTTCCACGGTACAACGTTTTCTGGCATCCGGACGAGTGCGCTGTAGGTAGCTTTTAAGTCATAGGAGCATGATTCGACGCTTCAATCTATGGTAAGAACAATGCAATTTATTTGTACTTCCCGATGTGAACAGTGCATTACAACGTAAGATCTACAATACGGTAAACTAAGAATTGTTGCACAGTCCAGGGACTAGCCTCATCCATTGAGCTGTTTAATCCTTCCCTTCTTACAACACAACTGAGAACGACTATTATTTCTATGCCAAGAAAGCGTTTCCCGGAAAAATGCTTGAACAAAAGTTATTGCAAATTGGCCAAATTTTTCGAAATCAACGTAAAACAATAGTTGTGAATGAAAAGTTTTTTTTTATCAATTTAACAAGTTCAATTTGATTTCGATGCTGACTGGGATCATGTGCTTGCTTTAATAGATCTTTCAACTGTCATAACGTAAGGATGAAGGTTGCATGCTCTTTCCAGATACAATATTGGTGAGATCCATCTGATTTTTGTGTACTATGCTGTCGTGTGCAGCTATTGTTATCCCATGTTCTATGGCAATTCCTATTAACATACTTGCTACAAGAATCGCTACCATTGCATTGTTTATTTATGAATTCGGCAGACTAGCGTATTCGCATATACATTTTTGTTTTTCCATAATGCTAATATACATACATTTGAAATTATGGTTAATTAAGCAGATTATATTCATATTTTTGTGCCTTAATTATATGTACTGTTAAAATCATACTCAATTCCTGACCATTCTTTTACCAAATTCCTTATTCCTTTCTATTTTTGAGGGCGTGAGTCGCTGACATCTTGATAAATAGTTATCCCTTCTCCACTATCCCTTCCCATCCACATAACGTGTTTCTTATCGTTTCAGAGAGCGACCAATGGCGCTTAAGCCTAGGCTTATTAGCCAGGACACATGGTCCAAATGCCTGTGCCCCATCCCGGAATCAAAAAGGCCCATGGAGTGACAAAATTTCTTAGCTATGTCACTCCCAACGTTGGTGTTATATATACTGTATACTAAAACACTTTCACTCACTCCAACATATCTACATGATTTATTCAAATACACTTACACCATCTGAATCTTTTCGCATCACTCGCTTATAGTGATTCCTAAATCACCCCATTCCAAATATCCAACTCCTTGACACCTATGGGAGTGTCGGTGAGTCGCTGACCTCTTGTAAAGTAGGTGTCATATCATCACATCCTTTCCTATCCTCGTAACGGAGAAGATGGGCGTGGCCGGCAATGGAAGTTCTCATGTCTTTTTTACTTCAACCTTTGATTGGATAGCTGTTCCTTCCCAAATAGCATTCCATAAGCAATTAGAATAGGAGTATTAAAGTTTTAACATGACAACTTTCAGTATGCAATCTACGAATTACTCCGTTACCACGCAACGCAACGCAACGCAAACAGGTGAAAGGTAAGCAGCAAAATAGTTTCAGGCCATATCGGAACCGGTTGTGTTCCGGAACCGGTTCCGATGTCCCACTGGATGCGGCCAATTAAAAAAAGTGAGCCAAACCCAGGCATGCGACATATCAAATAGCTGCTTTTTCGATAACTAGGTGTACGGTAAGCAGGAAAATATTTCAGACTATATCCGAACCGGTTGTGTTCCTGAACCGGTTCCATGTGTCCCGCCGGAAGTGACCAATTAAAAAACTTAACCAAACCTATGCATGCGACACATCAAACAGCGGCTTTTTCGATAACCAGATGAACGGTAAGCAGGAAAATAGTTTCAGACCATATCTTAACCGCTTGTATATGAAACTGACGAAGTTGGAGGGCTGAATCCAGCTGAAAGCGTTGGATGTTTCCAAAGAATAGTAAGTCGAAACGCGTCGCGCCAAACATGCTGTTTCAGTTACTTGACACCGAAAATTGCCAACAAATCACATAATAACATATGTGAACCGGTTGTGTTCCGGAACCGGTTCCAAGTGTCCCTCCGGAAGTGGCCATTTAAAAAAGTGAACCAAACCCATGCATGCGAAATATCAAATCATCAAAAATTTTCGATAACCAGATAAACGGTCAGCAAGAAAATAATCTTCAGCGTTACAGAATCAGGATTGCTTCGCTGAAATTACGAAGGTGAACAAATTCGAAGCAAGCAGTTTATATGCGTAAAAGAACCAAATCTTGACAAAGCTATACACTGAACGGCGGCTTGCGGTGAAAATTACTATTCTGAGGGTCAATTTGTGCAGACTGTTTTTCGTTTCAATTCAACAGAATTAGGGTCTGGGACCATTTGGGCATGAGGACCTATTTTGGGCACTTGTTGCTTTAAATCAGTTGACTCCAATCCAATTGACTTGAAATTTTGTACATGGCGAGATACTGTAAACATCTTGTCGTGTTCCAGAAATCAAGTCAATTGGCTCAAAATTGATTTAGTTATAGCAGCAAGTGCCCAAAATAGGTCTCCCTGCCCAAATGGTCCCAGACCCTATGTTTTCAATTCTACCATGGATTCGATTTTCAATTAAAAAAGGTTTCTGTTGGCAACCGGATTCGAACCAAGAACCTTGACATCACCAGGCTCGCACGCTACTACTCGGCTATCGAACCGGTTGATGTGAGAAGAAACAAAACGCACACAAGAAGCGTTGGTGGGTCGATGATCATGTTTTGCCATGGTAAATTTAAAAACATTAAATAAAAAGAAAATCGCGTTAAGTACTGTTCTTTTGAATTTCACTAAGAATTTGCATCCTTTGACAGATACGTATTTCGGCCTCAACTGTAAGGTCGTCTTCAGTGCCTTGTACTTGACTCGACTCAAGTACAAGTCGAGTCAAGTACAAGACACTGAAGACGACCTTATAGTTGAGGTCGAAATACGTATCTGTCAAAGGATGCAAATTCTTAGTGGAATTCAAAGGAACAGTACTTAACGCGATTTTCTTTTTATTTACAGATATTCCCCTAAAAAGCCCAGGGTAATCATCATTAAAAACATTGTTATGCTTGTCATTACTACAAGCCGCCTTTCAGTGTAGGGATCTCGTCAAATCACATAATTTTAGATTCCTGAGGCGTTATTATACAGTAGGATGGATCAACTTTGTATGAGAAAATTTGAATTTGATCGCTTCTGTTTAATACTTACCTGTTGTTTGTCGAACTGTTAGTCCTACGTCATTTAAATGAAATTTGTGAAAACTGTAAATATTGTAAATACCTACCTGTTAGACCTAATTAATCATTAAACATAAAAAAACACAAATCACCTGTAAAACACAAACATATACTCACCCAATACTTACCATTTTTTACCATACACGCACCCACTGTGCACCGAAACATAACTGTTATACACTAGGAACAATAATGTATGTATGTGTAATGTGTACCCAAAAACGTAAATATAAACAGAAGTAAAACGACCGTCGCGCATATCAGTCGACCCGTTCGTTGTCCGTCCCAAATCGCGAGTTTTTATTAAAACAAATTCCGAATCCCACAATTTGAGGGTTCATGTTCGCGCGATAGTGTTGTGTTGGGGGGCAGAAATTCAATTCCGCAAACGGAATCAATCGAAGGCGGTGTGAAGATAGTGGAAGAAAGGCGAAGTGTTTTCATGGGAAGAAAAGTAGCCGTAGTCAAACGGCGAGTGCTTGAACAAATTTATGGTCCTTCGAACCGGATCACGGTGAACAGAAACAGCCAAGTGATGAGTGATTTGTAAATGGCCAAATAGTGCGCGAAAGTGTTGTAGCGTCCCCGGGGAAGATTAATGCCATCTTGTTCTAAAGTGAACACAGTCAGTGGTTAGATCGCAACAAACCATATCTGTGAACAAACCCGTCCATTGAGAAGTGTACAGTGCGAGCAAGTGTGTGTGACTCAGCCTACAATCAGCTGTGCGATCGTCGTCACGATCGTTTTTTGTTTTGGTCAGCCACTTGCATATGCAACTAGGCGCGGTGTGCAAGAACGGAAATTTTGTGCGACAAAATTATTGAGTGAAAAGTTTGTTGCGATTTAATTGAAAATTGAAAGTTGATACGAGAAAGAACAAGAAAGTGAAATAATAACCGGTTGTGACGCTACAAAGGGAAAAATGGCCGAAGAACTGCAGAAGAAGAAATCGAACATCATCGATTCGCTGGCGTTGTTGGAGCGATACGTCAAGGAGTATGAAGCAGAACCGAAGCAAATTGGGCTAGTGGAGGCGTGGGCGAAGCGGTTGGAGAAGCTGTACGACCAGTACCACGAAATCGCAGTGCAGTTGGAGCTGCTGTCAACCGAAGATCACCCTATCGACCTGAAGCAAGAGCGGATGAAAGTGGACGGAAAATACTACGCGCTCTCTGCCTTCTGTCTGAGTAAGTTGTCCAAATCTTCTACTTCCTCTGCTAGCAAACAGACTCCGTCAGGTCAGTCTTTGCGAGTTAAGCTACCAGAGCTGAATCTGCCAAAGTTCAGCGGAAAACTCGAAGACTGGTGCGTTTTCCGGGATTCCTTCGAGTCAGCGATCGGCAGCCGGACTGATATAAGCGCTGTAGAGAAATTGCAGTACCTGAAGGGAGTCGTGCAGGGAGAAGCGGCTCGTATTTTGGATCCGATCAAGATAAGCGAGCAGGGATATAAGGATGCTTGGAGAACCCTCCGGCTTCGCTTCGAGAACAAGCGGCAGTTGGTCAAATGCCACATAAAGACCCTCTTCGACACTCCGGCGATGAAGCGCGAATCCGCAGAGGAGCTGCTAGCACTCGTGGACCGATTTGAGCAGCAACTTTCGGTGCTGAAGAGCTTGGGTGAACCGGCAGACAAATGGAGTTCTCTGCTGGTTTATCAACTGTCCATCCGTCTCGATCAACACACGCATCGGGAGTGGGAAAGTTATTGCACCAAGCTCGACTCAGAGAACATCGCCTCCGTCCTGGGTGGAATCACTGATAAAACCGACGATTCCACCGGAGAAGAAACAACCACCATGCCTTCGTACATCAAAATGGTCAACTTCTTGCAAAACTACGCTCGAGTGTTGATCGCAGTTTCCCCAGCAACGCCATCACCACCGCCCCCGTCCCGCTTCAAGCCCAAGTCGTCGAAACCTGTGGCATTCCCTGCGGCAGCATCAACAGCATCGTCTAGCAGTTCATCCGCTTCAGCTTCCGCCGTCGGGAAACCGACTCCGCCGTGCGAGAAGTGCGGCCAGGATCACTACCTCTACCACTGTCCAGACTTCCGGAAACTCAACGTGAGTCAGCGAACAGATTTGGTAAGACAGAAACACCTCTGCATGAATTGCTTGCGATCAAGTTCCCACTTTGCCCGGAATTGCTCCGGCCAGCGATGCCGGGTGTGTTCCAAGAAGCACCACACACTGCTTCACACTACTGTTGATGCACAATCCTCTTCTGGTGGTCAAACCTCCGGGTCTGCACAGCAAGGTCCCCAAGTTCCCCCTCAGTCGTCTTCGCAAACTCAGTCCGCTTCGCTTGCTTCCATCCAACAGCAGCTCCCCTCTACCAGTACCGCCAATCAAGCTAATGTTCAGAGCGCTTCCGGCACGCCTCAATATGCTCTCGTCACACATTCCAAGGAGGTGTGTCCGGAAACCGTTTTCTTGCCTACCGCGCTCGTGAACATCCGAGATGGTAGGGGCCGCATCAAAGTTGCACGTTGTTTGTTGGACTGTGCGTCTCAACGCAATTTCATTTCTGGAGCACTTTGTGAACGACTGCAGCTTCCTCGTACGCGTCTACCGCAAGCAATCGCCATTAGCGGAATAGGGAACACGTCCGCCTCTGTCGAATACCAAACCACCGTAACGCTGATGTCTCGAGTTGCGCCGTTCTCGCTGAACAGTACCATGTTGGTGCTCCCGTCTATAACTGTGAAGCTGCCACAATCCACGGTGGATACTTGTCACTGGTCAATCCCTCCACACATCGATCTCGCCGACCCCACCTTCGCGGTATCCGGCAACATCGATATTATTCTGGGCGCCGCACATTTCTTCCAAATTCTTCGTTACGGACGAATAAATCTCGGGGATCATCTTCCGCTGCTGCAGAATACGGAGTTCGGATGGGTCATATCCGGAGAATGCCTATTGGATGGTCACGATCACGCGGATCCTCGCTACTGTAGATTCAGCAATCCGTGTATCATCGAGGAGCTGGTCAACCGTTTTTGGCAGCTCGAAGAAGTCCAAGACAACCGAGGCTGGTCTCCGTCCGAACGGTTCTGCGAGGAACACTTCGTCCAGAATACCACGAGAAACGCAGAAGGTCGCTACGTCGTGAAGCTACCCAAGCGTGAAGAACTCCTCATGCAGCTGAAGGACAACCGGTACAACGCAACCCGTCGTTTCTATTCCCTTGAACGGTCGTTGGAGGCAAACCCAGAGAAGAAGCGAATGTACCACCAGTTTATCGAAGAGTACGTGCGGCTTCATCATATGCGGGAGATCGGCCCTGATGAAGCGGATGACCAGCCACAATACTTCCTGCCGCACCATGCCGTCATGAAGCTTGACAGTTCCACAACCAAGCTCCGTACCGTTTTCGACGCTTCGTGCCGCTCAAAGTCAGGGCTTTCGTTGAATGACGTTCTACTTCCTGGTCCTACCATTCAGGACTCCCTGGTCAAGATCATCATGCGCTTCAGGTTCCACCAGTTCGTTGTCTCTGCCGACATCGAGAAGATGTTCCGGCAAATCCTGGTTCACCCATCGGACCAACCGTTGCAGCGAATCGTATGGCGCGATGATCCCGATTCTCCATTGAAGACGTTCCAGCTGTGCACCGTCACATACGGCACCAACAGCGCACCGTTCCTATCGACCAGGGTGCTTCAGAAGCTTGCAGACGATGAAGAAGCACAATTTCCACTGGCCGCTCCATTCCTCCGTGATGACTTCTACGTCGACAATCTCCTTTCTGGTTCTGATGACGAAAGCTCTCTCGCCGTGGCCTGTGAACAGCTCATCACAATGCTCGCTTCAGCAGGTATTACTCTCCGTCAATGGTCGTCAAACAGTCAAGCCGTTCTCGACACCATCCCGCCGGAGCTCCGAGATACTAGCACACTCCGAGATCTGGACCACGACGCTTCTGTAACCACACTTGGTCTGCGATGGGAACCGTCAACCGACTTCCTACTATTCAAGCCACCGCACTGGGTTGAATTCCCGGTGTTAAGCAAACGAGCACTGGCGTCGCAGATCAGCAGTCTGTTCGACCCGCTAGGATTTGCATGCCCGACGATTGCGAAAGCGAAGATGAAGCTCCAAACCCTTTGGAGACTACAACTCGATTGGGATTCACCCGTACCAGACGGGTTCGCACGTGACTGGGAAGAATTCAAGCAGAAACTTTCCGGTTTCGATTTACTCCGAATCCCACGACACGTTCTTCGTCCCAACTATCGACGGCTGGAGCTTCATGGGTTCAGCGATGCTTCACAGCTGGGGTACGGAGCATGCGTGTATATCCGTTCGACCCACGGCCAGGAACACCACACAGTTCGCCTACTCGTTGCAAAATCCAAAGTCGCGCCAATCAACATTAAGACCATCCCTCGCTTAGAGCTGTGTGCAGCTCTCCTCCTATCGAAGCTACTGGGCCAAGTGCTGGAAAATTTTCGCTATGACGCTCAAATCGTTCTTTGGACGGATTCGACAATCGTCCTGAACTGGATCTCCGGACTCCCGCTCACGTGGGCTCCTTTCGTTGCCAACAGAGTGGCCGAAATTCAAGAGCTGACCAGTCAAGCGACCTGGAATCACGTACCGTCTCAAGACAATCCAGCAGACCTTATCTCGCGAGGAATGGACCTCGATGAGCTCACAGAAAGTGAACTGTGGTGGCATGGACCACAGTGGCTGAATTCCAACCAGCATCAATGGCCAGCGAAATATGTTCCCAAGGCGAACATCGACGACGAAAGAAGGCGAGTGGTTGCCCTACCGGCAATCGAAGAAGTTCACGAAGATCTGATCTTCCGATACTCCAGTCTGCGACATCTACTCCGCATCGGCTCTCTGCTCCGTCGGTTCTGTGAGAACTGTGTACGCCGCAAACACAATCACCCTTTAGTGACTGGACCACTCTCCCCACAAGAAATCGACCGCACTCTTCTCGACCTTCTCCGTCGAGTTCAACGGCAACACTTCAAGGAAGAATACCGTCTGCTCAGCTCTGGTCGACCAGTCAGTCACCGGTCGAAACTTCGTTTTCTCCACCCGGAGATCGTGGATGGTATAATTCGAGTTGGCGGCCGGCTCCACAATGCTAGCATACCGGTTGACGAGAAGCACCCCATCGTTTTGCCGAATAAGCATCGCTTGACTGAGATGATCGCCAGAAGAGAACACGTCAAGACACTTCACGCCGGTCCTAGTTTGCTACTTTCGACACTACGTCAGCGATACTGGCCTCTTGGCGGCCGGAATCTAGTGCGCAGCATCGTCAACCATTGCATGACCTGCGCAAGAACGAAACCGAGGAACCTGGAGCAGTTGATGGGAAATTTACCCCGAGTTCGGGTCAACCAGGCGCACCCATTCGAGAATGTTGGAGTAGATCTCGCTGGCCCAATCTACGTTCGCACCACACTACGGAACACTCGTAACCCGTTCATCAAGGCGTACATAGTCGTTTACGTCTGTCTGGCAACGAAGGCAGTCCACCTAGATCTGGTCACAGATCTGACGAGCGAAGCGTTTATAGCCAGTCTCCGGCGATTCAGCGGACGGAGAGGAATTCCTGCTCATATCTACTGTGACAACGGGACCAACTTCGTTGGAGCACACAGGGAGCTGAAAGAGCTTCGAACACTTTTTGACTCGCAGCAGCATCAGGAGGCGGTAGCAAAGGCATGCGCGGATGATAGAAGTCACTTCCATTTCATTCCGCCACGTTCGCCGACATTCGGCGGCATTTGGGAAGCCTGCGTCAAGTCCGTGAAGCAACTGCTGCGCCGAATTCTTGGAAATGCTCATCTGACCGAAACAGAACTACAAACAGCGCTAATCCAGATTGAGGCCCAACTGAATTCGCGTCCAATAACACCGTTGCCGGTTAGTCCATCTGATGAAATGGTCCTTACTCCTGGCCACTTTCTGATTGGGCGGCCGCTGAACGCAGTCCCTGATCCGAATCTACAGAACGTTCCGGAAAACCGTTTGTCTCGCTGGCAACGTGTTCAGCAACTTACGCAGCACTTCTGGAACCGCTGGCACAGAGAGTATTTGTCAACACTTCAGAATCGGTATCGGTGGACCTCGGAAATGGACAATCTGGTCGTCGGTTCCATTGTCGCTCTGATGGATGAGCGATACCCGCTACAGAAATGGTTACTGGGCCGTATTCTCAGCGTTCACCCTGGCGCGGACGGCCTAGTCCGGGTAGCGACCGTCAAGACAGCTTCCGGAATCACTCAACGAGCCATCGGGAAACTTTGTTTATTGCCGGTGGAGATCGATCCGGCGAGCGTATCGTCGTGCCCAACTCAAGCAAACAACACTGTGTCGCCAGTCGAGGGGACTCCTGGCCCAAGCTCGGGGGAATCGAGCGTGTTCCTGGAGCATCTGTAAAGAGGAACGAAGCCTTCCGTTGGGTCCTTGGACCCAACGGACTGGACTTCGCCCTAGGCAAGTACCAGTTCGTTCCCTTTCCATCCAGAAATTCAGCCGTTCATCCCTTCCAGAATCGCCTAGCTTCCAGAACCATCCAACAAGCCCCCCAAATTTTGTCCATTGCCGGCAAAGGTCGAGTCGGCTAAAGTGTCCTCGTGTCCAATACAAGCAAGCTACAGCAGTCCGTCAGTCGAGAGGACTCCTGGCCCAAGCTCGGGGGAATCGAGCGTGTTCCTGGAGCATCTGTAAAGAGGAACGAAGCCTTCCGTTTGGGTCCTTGGACCCAACGGACTGGACTTCGCCCTAGGCAAGTACCATGTCGTTCCCTTTCCAGCCAGAAACTCAGCCGCTCTTCCTTCTAGGACCATCCAGCTTCCACTAACGTCAACCCGACTACAAGCATTATCAGAAGGCCGGCTCGACGTCCACCATCGGCTGCCGGAGCAACCGTAGAATATTCAAATTTCATTGGCGGCCGGGATGTTTAATACTTACCTGTTGTTTGTCGAACTGTTAGTCCTACGTCATTTAAATGAAATTTGTGAAAACTGTAAATATTGTAAATACCTACCTGTTAGACCTAATTAATCATTAAACATAAAAAAACACAAATCACCTGTAAAACACAAACATATACTCACCCAATACTTACCATTTTTTACCATACACGCACCAACTGTGCACCGAAACATAACTGTTATACACTAGGAACAATAATGTATGTATGTGTAATGTGTACCCAAAAACGTAAATATAAACAGAAGTAAAACGACCGTCGCGCATATCAGTCGACCCGTTCGTTGTCCGTCCCAAATCGCGAGTTTTTATTAAAACAAATTCCGAATCCCACAATTTGAGGGTTCATGTTCGCGCGATAGTGTTGTGTTGGGGGGCAGAAATTCAATTCCGCAAACGGAATCAATCGAAGGCGGTGTGAAGATAGTGGAAGAAAGGCGAAGTGTTTTCATGGGAAGAAAAGTAGCCGTAGTCAAACGGCGAGTGCTTGAACAGCTTCAATCCTCTTTTGTGTCTAAAATACGCACAATTTTGATGCAACTGGATGAGCCCTCGCACTCTGTAACATAGTTGAAATTTGAGTGGGTTTTATATTGGTAAATTTCACTAGCTTGTATTTTTTGTCAGACTGTACGTGAATATATACCCAAAGTTAATAAAATATAGGCTGAAGTGTGCAGAAAAAATGTGTCAAATTGTCTTGATAATGATCGGTATCCAGTGCTAGTGAAGGTGGTCAAGCAGTCAACAGAGGGTTTCGATATTTTTTCAGCTCTGCCTATATGTACGTCGGTATATAAGCCAAAGTTTCCAAATTCTATTACGGCTTTGATAAAATTTTAACTTTCTTTAATAAGGCTGACACAAATTTCGATTTTCTCCTTTGTCCCCTAAGAAAATTTCGGTCGGAATTCAAAATTTTGAGGAAGGGCACAAATAAATAAATCGAGAATTTTTAAAATTTTATGGTAAAATAAGAGTCTCCTAGAAAATTCCTTTAAAAAATCCTATAGGATATATGAGTTAAGCGATTAATTGTTTGGGTATTTATTCATCAAACCATTTATTATTTATCACCTCGGAATTGACGAGTCAACAAACACTGTGACAAAAGAAGAAAAAGAAATTTGTTTCGTTCTAGAGTATTCTCAAGATTCAGGAACACTTCGGCTTACGTCGACGGAAAAATCTTGAGTACATATTCGACGAGAAAGGCACTATCACCACTAGGTGGATTAATATGTTTTTTCATATATCTGAGTATACATCATATGCATGAATAAAATTATACGGTAGTGTGTGTGAGGCATAGGAATAATCATTATGGTTTAGTGCATGAACAAATCAGTTCCTTTTTGAATAAATAGCAAATAAATTTTGGATGGATCTATAGTTATGAAACAAAGTGTATAATACATTAAATGCCTAAAGGTAGGCAATTTATTTCAAAATCGTCTAACTTTCGTAAAAAAAACAGCTTGTTTAGCAACTACGAATTGTACGGTCATCTATGCTCATACTCTATGAGTATTACTCATGCTCATTAGGCGGAATAAATTCTTTGTTGAAATAGGGTGCTCATATTAAAATCGACGCAAAAAAACACTTTTTTTAAAATCATTTTCTGGCGAACACGAAGTCAAACGGAAAATTCTCCAAACGGAAACACCACTGGGTGTTTCGTGTGGTGTCCGTTGTCTTATGTTTGTGATCGTTCAGTCTGTGCAACCTCTGGTTGAAGACGGTGTAGAGTATTTTAATTATAAAAAAATAATTTTAAATAAATATTAAAAATTTAAAAATAATATGTTTGTGTAGTATTATCATAATCACTATGGCCATACAAAGTTCGAGAGACTCAACTTTTTAAATTTGTTCTGTATATTCAAACGACTTTTTTTAGGAAGGCCAAATTACCCCGATTTACCCTGTTGGGTATCAATCAAGTAGGCTAATGATCTTATTCAATAGGGCACTGCATGAAATTCTTTCCTTCTTTTTCACTCTATAGAAATTTTGTAAACAACAAGGCCAAGAAACGTCAAAATCCCATACAAAATTAAAACAATGCAGTGCCCTATTCATCACTAGTTCATAACCTCAGTCGTATCCTCAAAATAGTCGTAACCACTTGTGCGTCATCTCGAATTTGATATATGCCGTCAACGTTCACCAGAATGTGACGCCAGGAAAATGAAAAAGAAAAATGTAACACATAAGAAGAAAAAGACGAAGGATAGAATTATGTACGAATAAGTGTAAAATTGGCTTAAAGTTGAAATTCACATCAATAAAAACAAAAAAATCTATATGACGATAAAGAAGAAGTGAAAATGAAATGACATAATGAGAACAATAAAAAAGAGGAAGTAGTAGCAAAGGTACTGCAAAAAAGTACAACAATATTGCAAGTAGGCATTTACAATGCCTATTTTGTTTTACAAGAAAAAAGATTGAGGAAAAAAAAATATTAAAATACTTTGAATGACATAATTCAGTCGGTTTTGTCTATCATGCATGAGCCTATCATGTTCATCTGCTCTTCATGACCCTCCTATGGAGAACCAAACTGCGCGGGATGATGCAAATGAAGACGAAAATTCTCGGCCATTCCATTAAAATCCAAAAGCGCGTTCAGTCATCAAGCTCGCGACCAAACGAGTGCTTGCTACCGCGCTTAGAGAGCAAATATTTGTCTTGTTCTTAACTCTTGTCGCGATACAAGCCTAAGCTACCGTTAAGTATAGTGTGCAACCGTTGTTTTTCGTACGGATGGCTACCGTATGGGTACTTGCCTACCTATCTAGCTATCTGCAATGGCATTCCATCAAACGGTAGACGGCTTGGTAGACAAGAAGACGTCAAATACTGTCAACCGCCGCGCGGCAGCGCGGCCATGTGTCTCGTCATCGCGCGCCAACAATTTATTCAAATCAATGCAACCGCGTCCGCGTCACATACCTAACGCTGATTGATGGTGTTGATGATGTGATGGCGACCAAAGTTCAAAAGCATTTTCTTCGTCGCTCAAGCAGCCAAAAATGCGCGACAAATTTCGATTGCCTTCCACTTCCTACAGCAAGCAGGTTGGTACCTAGGTGTAGTAGGTAAGTCCTTCATATCAAGCGCAAGTGCGTCTCATCTTTGCAGAGGCGTTGGCCTGCGGATATGCAGTGGATGCTAGCTGATAGCAGTGACGCGACTATTTATTATTCTTCACTTGACGCCTTTGTTCCGCGATGTGGATTGAGTTTCGTGCAACGTTGTTTATGATGGTGAAATTTAGGTTGGATGCGGTTTGGTGATGACCCTACGCTAGGATACCCTACGCATTAGCGTGAGGGATCATTTTTTATGATGATCTCGTATCACTTAATAAATGGAATCGTAGCAGGCTGAGCGCGCGAGCGGCTGCGTTTTTAAAACTGTCACGCGTTTTTTTTTATTTATTTATATGGCCGGCCGAATTGAGAAACGACTGGATGTGCTATGTCTGCCACAAATTTTACCTTGTAAAGTGCTAGAAAATTGATCTTCAATTTCGTCTCGAGAGTACTGGAATTCGTATAATTAGGTGAGTTTGTTCCTGTATATCGTTTTGGTGCCAAACTGTAACGGAGTGTGCATTAGCCTTCTTAGCAGCACCACTCCCATCGATTTTATGTCCAAACACAATTCCACTAAAAAGAAACGGTTAAAAAAAAAAAAAAGGTTGGTACGGTTGTCCCCGTTTCTTCCTTCATTGAATTCAAGAAGATTTGTCAGTCATGTTATTCATAAGTGGATAGCCTGATTGCCTTTATTTTCTGAATAATCATCAAATAGCCTGCACAGTGGGTCTGGCCGTTTTAATATTTGCGTCATATCATCTCTGATATGCTGCAAATATTAATGCTGACAAGAAAACATCAGAAGAAATTTTTATATTTCCAGGATGCTTTTCAATACTGACTGTGCAAGCACTAGAACAGAATAGAATAGAATAGTATATCGTTTTAGTCACTTAACTTTGACAAAACCTATCCTTTGGACCCAACCCACTTGCGTGCGCAGGTTTTTCTTTTCTCTCGCTCATTCTCTTTGATAAAAATAAAAAAGAGCGAGATAAAAGAGGGGGCAAAATGCTCTAAGAGTAGCTTAAATTATGTTCCGCGAGCATTCCCTACAATAAAAATATCCTAAAATTTACAGGTATTGCGACCCATACTTCAAAATACATTGTATGCCAGTGGACACCCAAATAGCAACAAATAGACATACTCATATATAATGAGGTGCAACAGACACAATCGTGAAAGAATAAGGTCGATAAAATGAAAAAAAAAATAAAAGTAGAGCCTGTAGACTTTGAAGGTCCTAATTCCAGAATAGTTTGGAAAGCCTGGAATATCCCATGAATGCACCAAAACCATTACAGCTGTGCACTGAGGCTCCGTCAGCAGTATAGACTACATTCCACGATTTTGTTTTACAACTAAAGCATGATACAGTATGTAGATATCGTAACCCAAACTTCAAAGTGTTTTGTATTTCACGGAATGTCCAACAACCACGATATCAAGATGCTCATAGCATTGCGAGGTCTAATGGACATCAACGTGACTAAATTTCTTGAACAGAGTGAACACAAACGATGGTAGATGTTGTAGATCTTAAGAAAATGAAGTCCAGAGTAGTTTGGATGACCCTGATCACCCAATTCATGTAGGGGTGCTTTGAGGCTTTTTGAGTACCGTAGACTATGTTCTGTGATCATTCATCGTGTATAATATTTGGTTGAGAATGTTGGATTTGTGTCACAAACTTCGGAGTACTTTGGAGGCCTTAGAATAGCTCTGGGATCAAAACTTCAACAGACTATTTACAATGCAGAGTTACCTTTTTTACTTTCGAAACTTCGAATATATTTTAATGAACTCAGATATAATTAAACATTAATTATTTCCAGTTATGTTGTGATTGAATAATATTCATTTTTAATCAATAATCATAATCACTATTCGCAGATAAAATCAAATTTATTTATTTTTATCAATTTATTTGACCATGTATTTTTTTTTTTTTTTTGATCGAGAAAACTACAATTCAAACAACGATGCATGTCAGTCATAGTTGCCGCTTTCGGAATTCAGCAGACTGAGATGAGAGAATTACTTTCAGCATTCGGGAATTGTAGACAAATTTCTATTTAATTTTAAATTCATTGTTTATGTTGTTTATATAATATGACATTGTACAATTTTCATTTTCATATTGCGGGGTTTACACATACACACGGTGGGGTAGCCTAAGGGAGTTAACTGAACTGATCAACATGTTGACTACACTAGTTTACAAAATAAAATAAAAGTCGTAAGCTTCTGTCAACGATCAAAATTTTTTAAGCACAATTTATCGCTGATTTTAAGCCGACCTTCAAAAATTTTGAAGTAGAACAATTTTCGAGTCTTAGCTCCCCAAGTAACCACAGTGCTGAAGTCTTATTGCATGCAGATATACGGTGTATTTAGTGCAATCATTACTTTACATGCAAACTTAACCCTCTAATACCCAAATTTTTGATTTTGATCTAAATATCATTTTTCGTCATCTAAAATCGATTTAAACATGTTTTGGAAGATGATTCTTTTTAATTCACGATTTCGTGAATTTCAGTTTTTGATTTTTCTAATTTTTATTTTTGAACATCCCCACACATTTATATTTTTCCTGGAAGCCTATTTGGGGTATGGATTTTTTGGGATGAAAACATGTTGAGATTTTATGATTATTGTTGAAATATTTTTATTTTAAATTTTTTTCACAGAAGATTTTATTTTCCGTGTAATTTTAAGGAAAATAATTTTAGAGTGTATTCGATTCCCTTGAACTATTAAACAAGGATAGAATGATTTGGGAAAAATTTAAAATATGTTAATTGTAGCGATTCAATACAAAATAAACAATGACTTCTAAAAGGTGACTAAAACATCAATTTTTCAATGATTTTTAAAAAATGTAAATACGCTTTAAAATACACCGAAAACCATTTTGAGATATACAGAACAGTCCTAAATATCAGCCAAAAATATAAAAAAAAATGATTTTCCACGAAACAAAAATTACAAAATGCTCAAACTATACCCCGTTTAAAGGCGGGATTGGGTATTAGAGGGTTAAGGTTGATTTAAAGTGGAAGTGGGCAATTATAGAATCAAATTAAGATTATACTGGTATAATCTTGAAGCAGTCGCATAATTGCCCATTTCCACTTTAAATCAACTTTAAGTTTGCATGTAAAATAATGATTGCTCTAAGTACACCGTATATCTGCATGCAATAAGGCTTCAGCACCGTGGTTACTTGGGTCAATATCGAGTTTTACAACTTTAAAATAAGGAATTTACTTAAAATCAAATATCTTGCGTTTTGTTCAACCAATTTAAAATCTTTTTTCATAAATTAAAAGCTGAATATAATACCATTCGATCATCTTAATGCAGGTTTTGCGTCAGATTGATGAAATGGACGAGTTTTAGGGACGATCTCCTTAAATTTTAGCAAAAATTCCAAAAATATATGGAGAAATGTATTTTTTTTTTCAATAAGAAAAAAGCAATTTAAATTTTTTTTCTCAACGTAAAAAATCAGCTCAATCGGAGCATTGATTACGGAGAATGAGATGTTTGAAGTGAGCGACTTTGCTTATAAATAGAACACAAAACGATTTCAAATCATCAGCCTTGTATGGAAAGTCGAAAAAAATTCCGCTATACCTACTGTATTTTTTTCTTTCGCGTTTTCAAGCACAGGGAATGATTCTACACCAAAAACGATCATCAGCTTACCGAGTTCAAAAATGCTGTAAACTACTGCTACCGAAGGAATTCAGCGATTTTAACTCACCCTGCTACAACAAGTTATCAGCTAGATCATGATGATTAACCTGGGCTTGTTAGGGGAATATCTGTAAATAAAAGAAAATCGGGTTAAGTACGGTTCCTTTGAATTCCACTAAGAATTTGCATCCTTTGACAGATACGTATTTCGACCTCAACTGTAAGGTCGTCTTCAGTGTCTTCAGTGTCTTGTACTTGACTCGACTAGCTAGATCATTCCTATCCGCAAAGATTCTGCAGCCATAGGTAATCCTTGCGCTGATGGTGGGTACACATTCATCATCATCATCATCATCAGGAATCTCAATTTGTTTTCTGGAGCAATCTCAACAGGATTTCTTGACTTAGGATTACTAACTACATCACGAACCTAAGTAATCCCAAGTGATCCTAAGTAATTTCTCTCTGGGTTTTATACATAGTTCGTAACACTTCGTTCATGATTGACAGGAGAAATGTAGAGTTTGTTTTCTTCTTTCTTTTTCTTGACGAAACGTCCCAACTGAGACAAAGCCTGTTTCTCAGTGTTTTATGAACACTTCCACAGTTATTCCATTCCCTGTCTATTCATTTGCATATGTATATCGTGTGGAAAGCACGAAGATACTTATGCCCAAAGAATTCAAGGAAATTTCCATCACGAAAAGTCCTCTAGATCGACCGGGACCCGAACCTGTCATTCTTAGGCCTGAAGTACACATGGTCAAATAGTTGACAAGAAAAGAACTCAAGAAAC
The DNA here is from genome assembly GCF_035046485.1 of Aedes albopictus. NCBI lineage: Eukaryota > Metazoa > Arthropoda > Insecta > Diptera > Culicidae > Aedes > Aedes albopictus. Next base: position 409,514,063 of record NC_085137.1, read on the forward strand.
AGCATCAGTTTGACACTAATGAAAATTCTATCGAATCAAACAAGATGTTTGAGCATTGGTTTCTTTTCGGACAATCAGTATGCAGGGTACTAACAGTTTTAGTATGCACTTAGGATTGGTTCTAACGATATCTTTTGTTTCAACTCTCAATTTTCCACTCCACAATTGAACAATATTTTTATTTTTGCTTACGAATAAAAAATGTTTAAATTTTCTAGGGATTCGCTTTAACTACCTGGAAGCAATACCTACAGTATCAAAAACATTTCACAGAACAGCCTGCTTCAGGAGGGAGTGCATTGAACGGTTAAGCTTGTGTGCACGTAGGCAGGCTTGTCCGCACTGAGCGCGTGAAAATTCTGCTCTTTTGATTTACACCACCAAAACCATCATATTTATGCAATCTTCCTATCTTACCTGATAGAAGGATGTTTGTATATGCTAAATGTCATTTCGAACTGTCAAAAAATCGCACCACAGTGCCGCACTGAGCACGCAAAGCAGGGATTGGCGGCATGCACCGTGCGGTGCGAAAAAAGGGTGTGCTTCACACAATCGCAAGTGCTCGTCTCCCGTTTTGCCGAGAGACAAGAGACGTATGAGTGAGAGCTTTCGTAATTGTGCGAGAGACAATCGCAGCACTAGCTCTACGGCGCAGGGAGTAATGCACGGTGCTTGGGACTGCGCTTGTCTCCAAACAGAAATAATCAATTAATAAATTAATTGAAGAGTTTGTGTTTTCGGCAAAGTTGTTAAGCTTGTCAAGGGTTGACAAGTGATGGGTCGTTTGATTCGAAATTTTTGCAATCATGCGTAGTATCAAGCCAAGTGCAAAGTACGGAGACAAGCACCGAGAGAGTGCAGCGTGAGAGACAGGAGAGCTCCAGCGCGCGGCAAAGCAAGCGAGCAACACACAACCGATTGCGCGTACTCGTCTCCTTCTAGTTTGTTGTGCTGTCTCGTAGCAGAGTGTGCAGCACGCAAAGAGTTTTGAGTCGCACCCTATCCCTGACGCAAAGAGAAATTCACTGGGGTGAATTCACCCCAGTGAATTTCTCTTTGCGCGCTCAGTGCGGCACTGTGGTGCGATTTTTTGACAGTTCAAAATGACATTTAGGATATTCAAACATCCTTCTATCAGGTAAGATAGGAAGATTGCATAAATATGATGGTTTTGGTGGTGTAAATCAAAAGAGCAGAATTTTCATGCGCTCAGTGCAGACAAGCCTGCACGTAGGTATGGCGTACTTGCTTACTACGGTCGGCGGCTGGCAGTTGGCTCGCGTCTTTGTTTGATCTGAAAATATTTACATTTTAATTACTTTTTTCGCGCCCCTTGTCGTCCGTCGTCGCGTCGGTCGCTGTGGGGGTATCTATCCTTTGCAGCCGGGTGTCTGTTCATTTCCCCGGGGCGATATATTCAGCGCAAATGCCTCACATACTTCTTCGTTATTTGCACTGGCACGTATGAAGGTAGGGGGAACCGGGTCAATACGAGCCCGTTGTTGTGGTGAAACGAGTAACTCATATTGCCGATGCGGTAAACACACTGGTGTTCGGCAGGACCATGCTTAGAGTGATGGGTTCGATTCCCGAGCGGTCCGGAAATTTTTCGTTAAAAGGGAATTTCCTTGACTTCGTTTGAAGATTATTTGCAAGAAAAAAGTGCCATTTTAAGGGTATAAACGCGTATCAAAAACATAGTCAAAATTTTCATTATGACTGGACGCGTGTTACCCCAATCCCCCCTACATATTACCAACAGGCATCCATCGAAGATTTTTCCGCAATGTTTCACATTCTCGTCTGATATTTACCACATGTAGGCTGCATGCGGTGCCATTTGTAACTTTCATCATTGTCGTGTACGGGAGAAATAGAAGCAGATTCCTCTGGGTCAATGACGAAACAATTTTCAGAGTGAAGTTTAGCCGGAGAGAGGCACTTGTAGAAGGTGGTAAAACCCTGTAAAACATACATACATTTATTTGTTCAACATCACATTTAAGACAAGACATAATTAAAGTGTCTCGAGTATACCAAAGTGGCGAATCCTGGTCGTTTTGACAGGTCTCCTGCTCGATTGGAACTATGGGGATGACAGCAAATCGGCTGTTCCAATTTTGACGTTTCTCCTCTTTGTTATTCCAGACTCGTTAGACATAATCAACAATAGTACGCCACAATACTCGGTTTGTGGCTGCCGCTTTCAATCCTCGGTCGCGCCCATAGCTCGCCAGGTCGCGCTCCACCTGGCCCGCCCATTATGCTCTCTGCGCTCCTCGCCTTCTTGTGCCAACTGGATCAGTTGCAAACACCAGCTATGCAGGGTTGTTGTCCGGCATTCTTGCAACATGCCCTGCCCACCGTATCCTTCCGGCTTTGGTCACCTTCTGGATGCTGGGTTCGCCGTAAAGTGCAGCGAGCTCGTGGTTCATCCTTCTCCGCCACACACCGTTCTCCTGCACACCGCCGAAGATCGTCCTTAGCACGCGTCGCTCGAAAACTCCGAGTGCTTGCAGGTCCTTCTCGAGCATGGTCAATGTCTCGTGCCCGTAGAGGACCACCGGTCTTATTAGCGTTTTGTACTTGGTGCATTTTATGCGTGGGAGAATCTTTTTCGACCGCAGTTTCTTCTGGAGCCCGTAGTAGGCCCGACTTCCGCAGATGATGCGCCTCCTAATTTCACGGCTTACGTTGTTGTCAGCCGTCAGTAAGGATCCGAGGTAGACGAATTCCTCCACCACCTCGAAAGTATCCCCGTCTATCGTAACATTGCCACCCAGACGGATCCGGTCGTGTTCGGTTCCGCCTACCAGCATGTACTTTGTTTTTGAGGCATTCACCACCAGTCCGACCTTTGCTGCTTCGCGTTTCAGGCGGGTGTACAGCTCTGCCACCGTTCCAAATGTTCTGGCAATAATGTCCATGTCTTCCGCAAAGCACACGAATTGTCTGGATTTTGTGAAAATCGTTCCCCGGCTGTTAAGCCCGGCTCGTCGCATCACACCTTCCAGAGCGATGTTGAAAAGTAGCATGAGAGTCCACCTTGTCGCAGTCCCCGGCGAGATTCGAATGAACTGGATAGTTCACCCGAAACCCTTACGCAGTTTTGCACACCGTCCATCGTTGCTTAAATCAGTCTAGTCAGCTTCCCAGGAAAGCCGTTTTCGTCCATGATTCTCCATAGCTCTGCGCGGTCGATACTGTCGTATGCCGCTTTGAAGTCGATGAACAGGTGATGCGTTGGGAACTGATATTCACGGCATTTCTGGAGGACTTGTCGTACGTTGAAGATCTGGTCCGTTGTCGACCGGCCGTCGATGAAGCCGGCTTGATAACTTCCCACGAACTCATTCGTTTTAGGTGACAGACGACGGAAGATGATCTGGGATAACACTTTGTAGGTAGCATTCAAAATAGTGATCCCCCTGAAGCTCTCACATTCCAAATGGTCGCCTTTCTTGTGAATCCTCCTCCGGTAGCTGTTCGATTTCCCAGATCCTGACTATCAGCCGATGCAAACAGGTGGCCAACTTTTCTGGGTCCATCTTGATGAGTTCAGCTGCGTTTTCATCCTTACCAGCTGCTTTGTTGGTTTTGAGCTGGTGAATGGCATCCTTAACTTCCGTCAGCGTGGGAGTTGGTTCATGTCCGTCCTCCGCTGCACTGGCGTCGTCGTTTCCTCCGTTGCCGTGGGCTCCCGTGCCTACGTTCCCCACGTCATTCAGGTGTTGATCGACGTGCTGCTTCCACCTTTCGATCACCTCACGTCCGTCCGTCAAGAGGCCTCCGTCTTTATCCCTGCATATTTCGACTCGCGGCACGAAGCCGTTACGGGATGCGTTGAGCTTCTGATAGAACTTCCGTGTTTCTTGGGAACGGCACAGCAGTTCCATTTCTTCACACTCCGCTTCTTCCAGGCGGCGCTTTTTCTCCCGAAAGAGGCGGGTCTGCTGTTTCCGCTTCTGTTTATAACATTCCACGTTCTGTCGAATCCCTTGCTGCAGCATTACTGCCCTCGCTACGTTCTTCTCCTACAAAACCGTTCTACACTCTTCGTCGGACCATTCGTTCCGTCGATTCCCGAGTAGAAGTAAAAATCAGAACAATATCATTATTTGATATTCCTCAGTGAAGTACTCAAGATCATAATTAGCTGTTGGTTTGTTTGACATAAGAGATAAAAGATCAAAAATAAGATCAAAAATTAGTATGGGGAAGAACATAATAATATCTCATTTTGATGTTATAAGATCAGACCAATATCTGGGGAAATCTGGGCTGTAGCACATCTAACCAATATCATAAAATGATCTGACAGATGGATTAGAGTAAAAAAAAAAGAAAATTGGCCGCGACCAGAATCGAACTTATGACCTTGTGATTTATGAGTAGTGACATTACCACTGCACTAAGACTCATATCTGAAAATAGGAGGTAACAAGAGCATCAAGTTCTACGTTTTCCAAGGTGTTTGCGGTTAATGGTAGTTGTGTTGGTTTGGTCGCGCCATGTTGTAGATGAGTGTGTGAAAGAACTAATTATGATCTTGAATAGTAGTTTTCAGATCTTACAATTTTCGGATGTTATAGATGAATGTGTCAAAGAACTGATTTTGATCTTGAGCAGTTATTTTCAGATCTTTCGATTTCTGGATGTTGCAGATGGAAATGTGAAGAGCTAATTTTGATCTTGAGCAGTATTTTTGAGATTTCTCAATGATAAATGTTCAATTGCAGAATATTAATACAGTTTACACCCAAAATTTGCAAACTGACGTGATGGTATGGAAAATAAAAATGAATTAAGGCTCAATTAGGAATTGCATATTTTCCTAAACTAAGAGAGCACTTTTCTATAGATGATTTCACATTTTATGCTCTTTCTCTGAATTGTTAACAAAGCTAGTGATCCAAACTTTAAAAACGATATGCGTAGAAACATGTTTGGTTTATTTTGCGTCTAAAACAGGACGAATTTCCACCAATAGGACGCAATCAGTGAAGTACTAGATTGTAGTAATGAGCTGAATTTTTGTATGGTGAGAAGGTAAATTCTCAATCTCTGCAACGAAATGACGCAAAAAGCCTGGCTCCTGCCTGATTCCTTGCCTAACCTAATGGTGTTTGAGCAAAACTTAAGGTGACTGTGTTATTGTTTTCTCCATTTCTTGCAACGAAGTTTTCCAAAGTTTTATTCCAACAGCACCAAATAAGGCAAGGAATCATAATACCCACGCCTCCTGCAGAAACGGAGAATTTACCTTATAGCCATTAAAAATCAGCTAAAAATCTAGTATGTACTTCACTGAACGTGCTCTATTGTGAACTATCGTCCAGAAAAGCTTTGGAAACATTTAGAAGATCGTAGTCGTCACGACTGTCGTCGTTTCGTACATCCGAGGCAGAATCGCTACGCAATTCGTTGGTTGAAACTCAAAAGTTTGTCGTCTGCAGCGGTATGTATTGTTGAATCTAGAATCAAACGGTCCGTTTTTCGAAATGGACGTATTTTGCTTAGCGGGCCGATAAAGTTTCCAAATTGTCCGGTGATTCATTTATTGGATTCGTACCACAAATGCAAGCTCGACATCGAGGTCCAGCTCATGTTGTCATCGGGCTCAATTGGCAAGCCTCTGCTGGTTTACTCACAGTGAAGTAAAATAATTATAAACTGGGATTAAGAAATCTATCAGATAAAATCAGTATATATTTTTATGCCTTTTTTAAATATCGATTATATGCATTTTTTGTGCCGATTACTCTGTTTTTTTTTTGTTCAATTGCCGCATCCATAAAACCGCTTATTAAAAATGAAGGCCACTTCTACTTCCTTTTTGTCCCAGTGCTCGTTTGTAAAATTTGTGGTGTACATAAGGGAACATCTATTTATTATGTAACACTAAATTCGATATTTTTGAACTCGGTGGTTGGTTCATTGGGATCTGGTGGAATCCATAATGTGCCTTTGTATGATAACTCCAACTTTTTTCTTTGGGTCGGAACGCTAGGCTGTATTCCCTATTCCCCTGGAGCGTTACGGAATTTATTGCACCCCTATTTCCTGAAGCGTTATGTTATTTGGGGACGGCACATTATGAAAGTTGAAAACTTAAAATAGTTTTTATGCGCAATGTTGGGAAATTTCGACATTTGTACAGCGGGTTGCACTAGGTTTTCCAAAGATCAAATTAAGTACTAATTTTGAAATCATATCACGATGAGATATTGAGCAGATATTTGGCAACTTTTTGAATATCTCATCAATATCATAATAAGATATGACATCAACATTTGATCGTTTTAAGATATGATTATGATATTCACGTCTACCCGGGTTCCGTTCCACGTACCCGATGGTGCTCTCGGCAGTGTCGTTGATGGCTGCTTTCACTGTACTACAGCAGTCCTCTTCCTCTAGAGGGGCCTCATCGAGCTCGTCCTCGGCTGGCAACGCAGCCTCGAGATTCTGCGCGTACGCTGAGGCGACATCCGGTTGCTTCAGACGCTCTAGGTTGTACCGTGGCGGTCGCCGGTACCGTACATTGTTGATGACGGAGAGGTTTGGGCGCAGTTTTACCATCACCATATAGTGGTCGGAGTCGATGTTGGCGCCACGATAGGTCCTGACGTCGATAATGCCGTCTGTCAATCAGTGGTCGATTTGAGATTCCGTCTGCTGTGGTGATATCCAGGGGTAACGACCCAAGTAACAATTCAAAACCGTTGATAAGCATGCCAGTTTAACAAATGTTCTATAAAAGCGCCAATAGTTGAACAAGCATATGTGTTGATCAAAGTAGCGAATAAACATTTCAAACAGTGAAAATAGCACCTTTGTTCATCATACAATTGGTAATTGAATAACAAATTGAACAAAAGTTTAAGGAAAGTTGTTTAGAAATGTCCACCAATTGCCTAAAAGGTTTGTAATAATGTTAGAACACAGGCTGTTTCCAAAGCATCGGATGCCGCTATTCCACATATGATTCACAGTGGAACAAAAATCTTAAACGTAGTTTAACAAAACTTGCTTAATCATTTTTTTCAGCTGCTGATTAGTAATGTAACAGTATCACTTAATTGTCATTGTTCGCCATGTTTACATTTGTCTACGCGGTTGCTGATTACAAGAATTGATCATCACACATGAGCCTTGCTGCAACAGCACATAATTATATTTCACTATTGCGATTTTTTTTTCGACTTAGACTTTGATGCGATAAATTTCGTCGTACTCATATTTCGCTTTCGATTTCGCTGGCAATCTCAGTCTCAGGGTTTTTGCAACTCGCCCGATAATGTGACAGTTTTCGCCGGCCGTCTCAATGTTTACCATTAAGGTCTTTTGTTCTCGGTCTACCAGCTGGTCATGTTTACACAACAAAACCAGCTGGTTCACCGATGTTTACGTTCATCCTTATTGTTCTCGGCTACCAGCTGTTTATGTTTTCATAACAAAATCAGCTGGTTTCGCCTGAATCGGGGAAAGAAGGCAAAAATGTGTCATAAATGTTAGGTTAGTACCATATTAGGGCGAGTTCAATTTCGTCGCCAAAGTCTGATTATTCGTAAAAAATACAATATTTAAAACATTACAACTCACCTATTCACCAAAAGCAGCAAAACCACGGAAAACACCGTTGAACGGCAACTGAAGAGTCTACTGTAGCCGACATCTATGAGTAGTTCTCCCACCATTTCGTTTCTACGCCATAACACGAATCGAACGTTAAATATCGAATCCTTTCAATATTGATCGGGCTCAGGATCCACTAATGTCGGGAGATTTACACTTGGATGCAAGGTTTTTTCATTCCGGCATTATTAAGTGACAAAAACTACACTCAGTTCACTTGTTTGGGTGTTGAAACTAAAATATGTTTGAACCGCAGCAAATTTAATAAACAACACCGTTGGCTACATAGCAGATTACACAGCTACTGTTAAGCTCCAGTAGCGCGATGAATAAGCGTTGTGGCAATGATTAAACAAACATTGATCAGATAGTTGAATAAAGATACTTCAGCGATGTTTATGCAACGCATAAACGGAAACGTATTCAACTCAATCTTTAAGGTGAAACGTCAATAAATCCCATTGCAACTTTGCATACAAACTTTAGAGGCACAAATCTGACGAACGAGGCCTCGAACCAAGCCGCACTTGTTTATCCTGGCTTTGCTCACTTGCAAAAAGAGGCAGCTTTTCCAAATCGAGCGCATTTGTTTACGAATTTTTAAGATTGGTGCTCTTGAAAACGTGAGTAGGGGTGCAAGTCGGCCATTGTGGCAGCCATATTGGTATTCTCTGAAGTTTCTCCTTAAATACTGCTTTGATTCTTCCAATTCATATGATCCAGATTGGAGAAAAACAGATGCAGACGGTAGCGAATCAGAAGCTCCCGAGTTCGAGTCTTGCCATGGTTGTGAGTTGTTACATAAAAAATGTAATTGAAATGCATTTCAGTAGCTTATATGAAGATTTATCAATGGAAATATGAAAAATGTGAATGATTAATTTATTTTTCCTATTTTTGTTCCATCACATCCTTAAATATAAATAATTTTAATTACCATGTTTTGATTGCATTGCAGTGGAATGATCGTCGTAGAAAGTTTGTTATTATGACCCTAGCGGCTAGTTCGCTATAATGGTTTGAATGACCTATATTAGACGTTTATACAAAAAAGCATCAAACAACTTCATTTAATAAACGTTGAAGAAAAGTTTCTGATATTTTTTGAAAAGAGTGAATATTTTAGCGTTGAACAGCAGCTGTATAACCGAGGTACGGTAATTGAATTAACATTAATTTCACAATGCTTATAAAGCGGTAGTAGTTGAACAGATTCTCCATTTCTGGGCTAACAAGAGTTGAAAAACAGTTTAATTTGAACTAAATCAAATATAATTCGACTTATTGTTTAACAACACTGCTTCGAGAAACCTTTCTTAAATTGAAAATTGTTTCTTGGGGATAAAGGAGGCTGTGTTGGAAAAAGGTACTACGTATGGCCACAGAGAACAGACATCCAAGTCCAGTTCCGAAACTGTGTAAGGAATTTAACGGCCATTTGAAATCGGCAACACAAGTGGCAATAGCGAGGCGCTGCAATCGGTTAATTTCTCATACTAATTTAATTCACCACTTGAAATGTTTCAATTCACCACTGACTGTGGCAATATGGTGTTTGGTGGCGTTAGTGTTGTCATCGTGTATTGGTTTGCCACCTTACTCAAGTAAAGATTCAAATCCTTACACAACTTTCCGAATGAAATTTGTTCCAGCCTGGATATCTGTTCTCTGTGGTATGGCCATATTTTTGGAGGCGGCGAAATCAATAAGTCGTAGGCCGCTTTCGTTCGTCTGCTGGTGGGCGCTGAACTTATCAATCGTCGGTCTTTTTTTTTTCCTTCTAAACCATAGGGGGATAAATCTGCTCAACAGACACCCTAACAGGAAGGTTAGGGTAGTGTGGGGTTAAGGCCGTCTTCTACAACACTAGTAAAAGCCAGGACTACTCTCTCCTCGACCCACTAAAACACATTCCTATGGTCGCCAAACCCTACGTCTCTCCGGAACCACCAAGAAGGTATTGCTTCAGAGAGGGGCTAGTGCATATCGCACCCTCAAGGTTAGCTGCCGTAGCCTAGCAGCAACGAACATCGATGACTCGCTCTGGAGAGTCCATCACGGTAACATGCTGGCGCTTAGCCAGTTTCCCGAGAGGTCCTCGCCACTCCCTTTGTCCTCGGAAGGCGGGCAGAGTCAACCCCGCCTGCGTCCAACTGCTTCATCAAGAATTGATGCCCACGTGCAACCCGATCTGACCTGCCCGCAAAGGAAGGGTATCACTACCCTTCAGGCCCTATCAGATGCACCCGAAGGTTGCAGACAGCAGGGTCTCACTTACCCCGACCCTTGCCGGGGACCCCTTTCCAACCGCGGACTCGGGACTTCCTCTCCGCGGCCACTTAATCGCTGTAAGGGTCGATCTCGACCGCAGGGCACCGGTATGACCTACGAAGCCGACTTCGAACCCCTGGACCACCTCTTGCACTGCATCTGGACTAGCCATTCTCCGAGTCCACGCGCCACCTCCTCTGTAGCACCCAGACGATATGGGTGATAGCCGTTGAAGCGGCATTCCAGCTAACCTCATCCCTACACATCCTCTGGACCAAGTTGTCCGGAGTTGTGTCCTCCCCGCATGTGGCAAGCATGCGGTCACGCATTGTGCGAAAACGCGGGCACACGAACAAAACGTGTTCCGCCGTTTCCTCTAAACCAGCGGTTTTCAGATCGTGCACCGCGGTGCACTTGGTGCACCGTACCACTTCAGAAAAGTCTTGCATATTTAAGTTTAAATTTATATTCATTACCTATTTCATGAAAAATAATTCGACTTAATTAGAACAACTGAACTATTGTAAGGTACTCCAAGGGATTGAGAGTAATGTTTCAATAATTCCAACCGGCAAGTTAACATTGAATCCAGCATAAATCGTCTCAGATATTCGCGAAGAATCATGGAACAAATCTGCCAAATCTTTCCTAATGAATAAATATCATATTTTTCCAAGAACTCATAATGGATGTCCACAAGTACCTACCTTACAAGGCATCTGCAATGTATCTTCAACGAATGCACTGAAAAAAATCTCAGAAAAAATCTTACTAATATTTCTGTGACTGTGACTTAATACCAGAGAAGAAATCTATCACTGATCTGGAAATCTGGTGAACACACAACTCCTTCCGAATTGACAAGAGTACCTGTAAGGAATTTATCAAAAATATTTTCACCAAAGTTCTGAAAATAAAGCTGCCAAGTGTCTTGCTAGAAATTTTTCAAAGATCCAGTAAAAGTCTTGGAAAAACGTCTATCAATTTTCTAGTGGCGATTTCCTAACCTCAAACCTAACTGTCTAACGAACGTAAATTCTTCAATTTTGTCATCAAATTAACTCGTAATTTGTAAAAAATCACGAGAATTATCGTTTCCGTCTATTTTCAATTTGATTCGGATCCTGAATTCTCCGCAAATTCCAGTTTTAGAGTCGTTGAAGAGGTATAAAGTGAGGTTACGAGACGCTACTGCAGTCTACTTCAGTAGTCTTGGAAGGACTTCACCGAGGTTCTTAAAAACAGAACACCACTAATGCACCTTGGAATTGCTATGAAAAATTCGACAGCTTTTTTGACGAATTTGTATTTTTTTTTTAACAATAATGAACATGTGCACCGCGGAGCGATTTATTTCCAAAAAGTGCACCGCGAGCCGAAATGTCTGAAAACCCCTGCCATAAGCAATTAGAATAGGAGCATTAAAGTTTTGACATGACGACAACTTTCAGTATGCAATCTACGAATTACTCCGTTATCACGCAACGCAATTCCGTAACATGTTGGAATATCAATGAAAGTATAGAATTCCGAGAGAACGCTTCCTACACGATTACAATTTTCTATGCAATGCCATAAGACGGTTCGTCCAAAAAATCGCACATTTCGGTGACGCAGCGAGCCATCCTCCTCAGCACATGTAGATTCGTGCCTGATTACCTGAAAAAGGTGCAGTCCCAGTTGACATGACCCATTATCTCGGGCTTCCCCATCACGTCCCACTTCTTAAGAAGTCAATTTTCGAAGCTCTTTTGTTGCAACCTAACCACTAATGCTGATGATGATCCGCTTGACGGAGGCCGACCCACAAGGTGCGAGCGAATTTCTCTAACCTTTCGACGTTCGTTTCCACTTGTGAATGAAATTTCCATTCTGGGCCATAAAATGAAGACTGCGCGTAAAACTTACCGGGTAGAAACCCTAATTGTAATGATTCTTGCTTTTTGTTTTGTATTTCTTGCTGTCTGCCTCCTTCAGTCGACCAGAAGATTGGAACCGTTTTGGGTCCCAATCCGACGGGGAACGAGGCGGCGGCGAAGGCGACGACGGGTGTGGGTTTGAGTCGAGTCTAATATGCAAAATTTGTGCTGATCTTTCAGGTCACCATATTGTGCCTATCCCATGGGCCACAGATAAACGGATTTTATATTCTAGACGTTTTCTGCGATTTAAATCATGAGAATGACTGGTTCCAAATATGTATCTTTGTTTACTCAGTGTGATACTCTAGGGATGGCAATAGGTAGTACCGCCAAATTTTAATTGAAAGATACAACACAACCAAGCGTTTATTGTTGACCAATTATCACGTATTAAATTTCAATATAGAGTAAGTGAAGAATTGTTACGAATATTAACATTTTAGGTTTTTGTCTGTTTGTCTGTTTCAGAAAGATGATGCCTCAAAGGATTAACCGGGTATTTTTTACCATTTCGCAAGAGCAAGACAAAAATGCAAATGGAAAGGGTTATAAGACGATTTCATCAAAATGCGTCAGTTTGTTATTGTTTTGGTTTATCGGGCATTTCCAAGATTAATAACATAGCTATGGGGCTGTACGACGACGTCTTGTGGCTAGGCCACTGGCTACTGCCAGGTATTGCCGCATGGTCTGATTTTCTCCGAGTCGAAGCCCAAGCCAGCAGAGGGATCCTCAATCGCGCTTACGGCGGATAATACTTCCTGTGTTGAAGCGGATTGCGGTTTTGCAAGACAATAAAACTCCTGGCTCCAGCCGAGAGAGCTAATTATGAATTCAAAAGTGAAAACCCCGGTGCCTGGCTTTGCCGGTGCCTGCGTTTGTTGGAGTCTGTGTATTGCATTTGTTGCTTTTTGTAGCTCGTGTTTCCACGTCTGAGGCAACTCTCCGGCTACCCGCAAATCTGGATTTTCCCAAATGAAAATGAAACTATTCTCTGCATGGGAATTTCCAGTGATGTGCCGTGTTTCCTGTGTCGTCTATTTTTGAAGGTGGCAATAATTCTTATTTTACTGAGCCGAATTGCTTCAAGTTATGCGCCATCATAAAACATTATTGCCAGCAAAGTGCTCTATTGATTTGAATCATTGAATTGGTCTAATTGGTACTTGTTTGAACTTCCGGAAACGGAAGTACATGCTTAATGTTGGCTCCTGTCGGCATAACGCAAGCAAATGAAGTTTATCATAATATTTTTTTTCTTTTTTATGTATTTCTTACCTTTATTTGTTCCTGCTGATTGCTTAAGATCTCTTTCGGAGGGGCCTTAAAAGTTAGATGCTTGTAAGATTTGTGAATAAAATGGGAGATGGCTGGGCGATCCTAGATTTCCGGAAACATGCGATAGTAAGCATCCAAAGCCACAGTACTTGGAGGCCGTACATAACCTCGAGGATCTGAAGTTTACTGTGTATTCAGCTGCGGTGGCTGTTGGTCAAGATGCTGGGATTACGGAAGCGCCCACAAGGAGACGGTAAAGGTCGCCGACACGCCCCAGCACATAAAAACCCGCGTAGATCTGACGTTTGGAGAACCAGATCGCTACATTGCAGACCAAGATTGCGTTGCGTTGCGTTGCGTGGTAATGGAGTTATTCGTAGATTGCATATTGAAAGTTGTCATTTCAAAACTTCAATACTCCTATTGTTGGCAACACAGTTCAGCACGTTCTGTATTGGGGTTATAATCAATGGTTCGACTTTTGTGAAATTTGAAAATCCACTGAATTATCATTTCACACAAATCAAATTTATTTCATTAAACTGTTGTGCTGTAGACGACCATGCAACGAACTCAAGCGAACTTGCCTAACGTACAGGCGCTGCGAAGTCGTGTGCGAAATTCGACTGTGATAATAATGAATTTGGGCCGAGTCTACAGGGCCGGATTTAAGGGGGGGCGGGGGACCAGGGCCCCGGGCCCCCACATTTTAGGGCCCCCACAAAAACCATTTATGCTTGCTAAACATTAACTTAATTGTTCAAAAACAAAGAAAAACTTTTTTGCTCATCACATTTGTACCTCCGAGGGGTCTCCACATTCGCTCCGGCCCCGGGCCCCCACAGTCCTTAATCCGGCCCTGCGAGTCTAAATGGGTGAATTTGTCACAATACCACCCGTTGCAAATAATAATCAATAGGAAGACCGATGACTGAAAGATAATAATGAGGAAGAGAAAACAAAAACAAACAAAACCACATGCAAGTTTGAGTCAAAATAGCTTATTTCTAAGGTTTTTTTTAATTTATCAGATAAATATTGTAGTTGCTATTACTCAACCTAAAACGATTATTCGACAGACACCCATATTATAAAATGACTAGTTGCCACAGCTCGGAGGATAAATCAAAGGACTAATTATGTAAGTAACCTTGAATTGTAATACGTTGAAGTGCTAATTAAATAGAATTGTTTAAGCTTAAAGCTAACTCTTACACACAAAGGCGAGTTTGTTAAAAGAGGTCCGAATCGACCCACCATCCCGTGGCAACTCCTATTCTAATTACTTATGGAATGCTATTTGGGAAGGAACAGCTATTCAATCAAAAGTTGGAGTAAAAAAGACATGGAAACTTCCATTGCCGTTCACGCCCATCCTCTCCGTTACTAGGATAGGAAAGGATGTGATGATATGACACTTACTTTACGAACGCTACAACACAGTAAAATCAGGGGAATCGATCAACAAGGCTATTTCGTAATGTTGCTGAAATTGCGAAGCCCGCAAAATTGCGAGATCTCATAGAAGTCAACATTACGGAGATCCTCGACACCCATGTACAGCGGTTGAGTGCTCTTGCGAAACGATTGCGGCGTTATGAAGAATGTTCAAAGAGGAAAGAACAAACCGGATCCGAACAACTGCATCCGAAACGACAAGCATGGTTATTAGCATGGTTCAAGCAACCGTTTTTGCTCCACACCGCTTATTCGATGCGTAACCAGATTCTAAGCTCTCTCCCAAAAATTGAGCTAATTTGGTTGAAAATTGAGAGTTCACAACCCCTTCAAAGTTTGTATGGGAATTACTATGGGAAATCGACGTTTTTCATTCAATTGACCGTGGCATTTCTTCAAGTGCCCTAGAGTGTTAGCTGACCCTTGATACTTCTAGACTGCTTTATCAGCTACAACTTTCCTCTGGAGACGAACCAGCCTTGGGCTGAAAGTCTCGATAATAAAGACATAAAAATAAAAAAAAAAAAGCTACAACTTTGCCGAAGACCACGTTCAAATCGGACGCCTCATTAATTAGTTATTGATTTTTATCCTGAATGAAAATCTATGATCATGATGGTTACACTATTCGATGGGCATCACTGCAATTTGCCTTGAAACATAGTAGCCATGATTTCTGCGTGCTATCTTTGGCGCCATGTGCAGCAATGTTGCCTGCTGGGAAGCTGAACGATCACTGTTTGAAGTTTCTCTAGTTGGATAAAAATCGATAACTAATTAATGAGGCGTCCGATTTGAATATGGTCTTTGGCAATGTTGTAGCTGATAAAGTAGCCTAGGATTACCACGAGTCAACTAACATGCTAGGGCACTTGGGGAAATGCTGCGGTCAATTGAATGAAAAACGTCGTTTTCCCATAGGTATTCCCATACAAACTTTGAAGGGCTTTTTTTATTCGTAATCACTTAACCTAATTTACAGCTCTTTTGTCCACTAGGGTACTACGTGAGCGATTCCAATTGGACGCTGCACTTCCACTTTATACAGCGCCTAAATGTATTCTATTCTATTCTACTTTATTGAACTGGTTGCCTTTGTGCTTCTTTCACTCTTCTACCCTGTGTCCATGGTAGAATGATGAGCACGGTGATGCTGATTTGTGGCTGCTGTTCCTTTTCCAGTCCGGTTGGGGTTCCATTATGAGTTGCGGTTCGCCGATATCCAAATTCCGGGTCCGTTAGAGCTATATACTCTGAAGAGGGTCAGGTGCCAGCTGCTCTCGGGGGGAAGAGCAACTGACGAAAAATTGCAAGTGCCGGGGCTGGGTTCGAACCCATGACCATCCGCTTATGAAGCGAACGTGTGGACCACTGCGCCACGGGCCCCGACAATCCGTCTCTTTCACCGCACACGAAAGTTGCTCGTTGGCTAAGCACAACTTGTAGAGGCCTCCTACCTCCCTGCCAACAGCGACCAGTTCGTCGGTTTTAGAACGCACCTCACAGGTGCCCTTGGAGAAAACCACTCGATATCCGTTATTGCAGATTTTCCTCACGGACAAATCACACGAATTACCTTCCACTTCAGCAGTAAGCTCCACTGTTCCGGTGGCCACCACCGCGGATTCTGCATTGTTCGCCACGTTGATGTGCTGTGTCACTTCCTTGGCACCGCTTAAGATCGCCTTCTTGCGACACATATGGGAAGTCGCCCCGGAGTCGAAAATCCTTTCGTTGCTCGCGCCGGCTGACACGTCCCTAACACTGAATGTGGTTGCTTGCCTGGTTTCTTCTCCTTCCTTCTTCGCTTTGTCATCGCGCTTCTGGCACTCGGACGCAAAATGCCCCAAACGCTGGCACTTGAAGCACTTCACCGCACTTTTGTCCTTCAGCTTCCCCGTGGGCTAGCTGTAGAAAGCTCCATCGCCGGAACTTGGCTTCACCACGCTGCTCATCTTCACATCTTGAAGAATTTTGGATTTGACCTCGTCCGCTGTGATTCAGGTTCCGGACGCCGCCAGGCCCATGATCATAGGCTCATACATTTCCGGCAAACCCATCAGAAGAAAACTCGCCAACCTCGTGTCATCGACTCTGAAGCCAACTTCGATCAGTTTGTGGCTAGTTGACATCAACTGACTCACGTACTCCTCTATGGAACTGCATTCCACCAGCCATATGCTGGTCAGCTTCCGAAGCAGGCCTTTCCGCCGTCGTCCTGAAAGGCGTTCTGCAGGTTCGTCCACGTTGCTTTCGCCGTTTCTGCACTTTGAACCAGACTGTAGTTCACTGGCTCAATGCTTAGGCAGATAGTGGCGAGAGCTCGAAGGGAAATCGCATCTGGCGGATCCTCTTCCTGCCGCGTTACGGCGTCCCATGTTCCTTCACGAATCAGGAGCATGTTGGTTGCAAACGCCCACGAGGTGTAATTTTCTCTTCCACGCAGCCGCTCCATCACCGGTAACGAAATTCCACTCGTCATCGCGACCGGTAGCCTCGGAATGGTCTCACCTCCGGTCCTTCCTAGATTGGCATTGTGTCCATTGCCGGCTGCCGGAGGATTTTCAACTTTTCACGTGCTTGGGAAAAAAAATTTGACTCTTGTTGAACCGTTGCTACGCGTTGCTAAGGAGCCAACGTGTCAGGCCCATAACCTGACAGTAATGAAAACACGTCTGCCGCGTAGCGATTGCTGGGTAGAACTAAGCATTTATTCAAATTCATGGCTTACTTAGACTAACAATACACAATGCAAAAATGGAAATATGATATCATCATGTTCACAAAAATTTGGCACAAAATTTCAGTGTCAGAAACATTTCATCTGAAATTTTAATAATCGTGTAGCATCAATGTTTAACCAAAAACTTGTTGAAAGAATAAAACAAAATTTCGAAGTAAACTAGCCAGCGAAATTGTTTTGCAAGTTTTATTAGTGCTTTCAAAAAATGAGGACGAAATTGGGTATACTTTGTTGCACTGTGTTACAGTCGAACCTCCATGAGTCGATGTTCCTTGACTCGATATCGACTCATGGAGGTAAATTTTTCCATAGGGCACTGCATGAAATACTTTCCTTCTCTTTCACTCATACAGAAAATTTGTAAACAACAAGGCCACGAAACGTCAAAATCCCATACAAAATCAAAACAGTGCAGTGCCCTATACTGAAAAATAATTTCCGGGTTACTATGATGGTCCCCCCAAAAAGCTTTCCAAAGGATTTTTGTTCCATTTCTCGATATTTGCTTGAGTCGATGGTCCCTTCAATATCGACTCATGGAGGTTTTACTGTATATAGAAGTATTCATTCCTATTTTGCTATAATTAACGTTAAATAATTCGCCATTGAAACTGTTATCGAAGCAGCAATCGGCTATTCTGGTTGCACTGTCCACCCTGGGCCGCCACCCAGCTCGTTGCCTAGCAACCAACCTTAGAAGGTCGTAGTAAGCCACGACTGAATTTGAATTTTTTCTTTCTCTTTAAGTTTGCACTTCGTGCTGTACATTCGCGTTTAAATAAAGCTCTTGTTCTAGAAGTTTTCCCATTTTTCTTCCCGAGTCCCGGTAACGAAATCCCAATAGAAACCATTGTCATCATCAACAATTCGAACGCAGTTTTCTCGTTCAAAACATGAATTCCTGCAATGAACAAGTATATTTAAACAATGAATATATTTTTATACTAACTATTTTGAAAAAGACACTGCTTTTCAATTACCAAAACATGATTGCGATTGTTTAAACCATAAGTTTTTGCGCTTTGTAAAATATATTCACTGTATCCCCTCCATTCACCGTGATGAAATTTGTTTTTGCAGGAACTCAACTTCGAACGATAAAGTATTATCAAGGCAAGCTTAGCAAAAAACGCAAATGTTGAAAACGAATACTCATTGATTTCTTTCCATTTTATATGAATCATCATGAGCGTCATCAATATCTCATAACACATCAGCTTTAATATCAATATCATAAACCCCATTTTATCCGTACAGTCTGTTCCACACATTCCCCTCAGCACTCTAAAATCCAATAAAACCGCAAAGACCACACAGAACGGTACACACCCAACCTCATACGCACGTCATCCATCCATATTGAACCACCCTGAATCGAAACGATGATGCTTTCACATCCAATTAACTTCGGAACCAAAGTGCCATCCAATTCCGGTAGGACCAAACGAACGAACGAGCGAACGCAGCAAACCCGGTCTGAATTTACGTTTATAATGATGACGACGACGACGACGACTACGACACCATGATGCTGACGGACGGTGGTGATTGCGAACCACATTCACCCATTCAATCAAAATCAACCTCCGACTGCTGAACTGCGGCAATGACTTGCCGTGCTGCATGTGAAGTCGCCAAGAACTCCGAAAAGGCGTGTAGCAGTTTTCCACCCTTCAATCACAAAGTTGGCTCTGAAAGCCGGCCGCGGTTATGATGGGAAAGGAGTGAAAGAAATAACATCATATGGGCGCACCAATACATATATGGCATTAAAAGGGGCGTCACCTTATTCTACGCTTTCAAATATGAGTCTACAGTTGTCTCATTCCCTCAAACACTTATATACTTTACAGACATCACAGCGTTTCCTCAAATTTCTCCCAAGCTGTACATAAATCATAAGCCGAGGAAAAATCACCCTATTCCATTTCCCATAACGTCCCCTCTCATGCCACTACGCGCGAGGGCGAGTGTTCGAGCTTAGCGCTTCATCATCACCTGGAGGCGAAGGATGGGAAATGCATGTGCTCCAGCCATTCTCGATATGGCGACCGGCACACGCGATGCGAGGAATTGGTAGGGAAGAACCGGTATCAAATGCGCCGTTCAATAAAAAATCTACTCATATGTATTTTAAAGGATTGTTTTGCTCTAGTCTATGGCATTTTCGTTCGTTTTTCTTCTTTCTTCATTTTTCGTGAGAATTGAACGGTGCAGCATGCCTCTAGAAAAACGAATACCCATAGGCGGTAAGTGCAAGAAAGTGCTTCTTGTTTGAGATGAATGTGTAGTGGGGCAACGTCACAGAGAACTTCTAGCGCTGCCGTAGGAGCTGAAGACAACGCTTCAGATATCGCCATTAAGCACATCCTTTGGAGATGGCCTAACTTTGATTGAATCGTTCTCATTTCGCCCTTTTGCCACCACACAAGACATCTAGAAGCCAATATTGGACGAACAACAGTTGTGTAAATCCATTTGATAAATTTGGGTTTTACACCCCAAGTTCTACCAAAGGTTCACCGGCATTGCCCGAAGGTCATACAAGCTTTCTTGATTCTGAACTCAATATGAGGTGTCCAGGAAAGCTTGGAATCAAGAATAACTGCAACGTACTTTACCTCTTCAGTCGCATAGATTTCAGCATAAAAAAAAACACAAAGGTCGAACGCCATTACGGTTTCGCCTTTCCGTAAAAAGAACAATAGATTGTTTACTCGGATTAACCGAAAGACCATATTGGTTTCACCAACCCTCAACAACCTGAAGGGCGCTTCGCATCAGGTCGAAAAGGGTGCTGATGCATATACCAACTAACAATGTTAGGTAGTCGTCGGCAAAACCATAAGTAGTGTTAACCTCTCTTAAGACTCCCACTCTCTAATTTGGGCTCCCTAGGGCTTTTGACAAGGGAGCGACTAGCTCAAGCTTGAGAGACTCAGCTCTCGAGGTCGGCTCCAGATACGGGTTTCGTAACGAATCAGGAATACAAACGCACGTGGTAACTTTACTCACTAATTTATTGTTTTACATACCTAGTGTGTGTTCGTGTAGTCAGTGTGTTTAGCCGGCCGGTGGCGGTGGGGATCTGGGCTGTAGCGTCGTCAGATGGAGCAACGTGGCGACGGGGTGGCAGGGCGGTGGGGCGTATCTCACAGGGGTCACGGCGAGCGATCTCGCGAAGCGACTCGTTGGCACTCTTCGGTCCGAGGTTTCGTTTCGGAGGACGGACTTTCGACTCTCGGAGATCTCGTCGGGACTCGGTCGGGGTCAATCGTCCCTTTGCTTGACGAGGGGTGAGAGGTTCGAGTGGCCTCCCCAACACCAAAGGGGTCAACCACACCTCACGCCACAAGTAGGGCACACGTGGCGAAGGCTTAACTTTGTCCGCTTTCAGGAAAAATAACGCCAATGGGTCCTGAGCCCGCGTAGGAGGAACGGGATTAGTGGAGATTGCTACCGTACTCCGGTTTAGTCTCAATTTACCTGATTCTGGCTTTGTGGATGCACCGTTGAAACTTTTCCACTTATCCGAGGTACTACTGTACCGATAACTTGGCACAAATGTTCACAAGGAGAATTACTAAACTTTGGCACGTCTTTCTGGCTTGGAAGTCCGTGTGGAAAAGACCGGGTTTTCCGTTTTATAATAGTAGCAATCCCCCAAAATGCTCTTTTCCTCCTAAAATATCCCATCTATCCATTTCTTGATCAAAATGTCCCACCTATATCTCTTTCTTGATCCCGAACGTTAAGTGTTTGAATGGTAAGTGTATGAGTCAGTGTATAACAGTTATGTCTTATATCTAAGTTGATTTGACCGTTTAAATGAACTTTCTTAATTTGTTTTATCTCTAAATAGTTTTTACACATAGGAACATATAACAGTCAGGAAAGGGTTTAAATATTAATGTCTTAATTTTGTATAACGAGCATAGATTCATATTTTATATTCTAATAGGAATAAGATTTGTTTCGGTATTGTGATTAGCACAGCAGATAGTGATCACCATTGCTATCTCCTACTTACTGAGTTCCCTTTCGAAAGCTCGACTACAATGGTACTCATCTGGCTCTGCTTTGGCTTGCGTCGTAGGGTAAAGTACCCAGATTGCAACAGTAGGAAAACCGCTATTATTGAGTTGCCTCAGTAGCGTATCTGCTACGAGATTCCACAAAAGTGGTGGCAAGACTCCCTGTTGTGGCGGGTCATCTCCGGAATGGGTAAACACTGGTATTGATGGTATTGACAGCAGCCTTTGGTTTGGTCAGCTTCAATGCTGTAAATTAATTATATTTATTTGAAATTCATCTTATATCAATCTTAAAGTTAACTTACACTCTAGTATTCTGCTACCATTCCCGACAACACTTTCACCTACTCATCTATCCGATCCACTCTCTACATCTACTTTTAGATTTCTTCTGTGTTGCCAGTTTCACTGGAAATATCACCACAACACTCCCCCTTGGGGGCATCCACAAACACTCATTTTCCTAATCCCTGCTAGACGCAATGTCGAGAAGAGATATCGGTTTTGAGCATTTGATTAATCCAATTGGAAATCATTGGAGATATACCATGACTCCGTGCGGCTTCCAATCAGGCATCGAAAGCCACATTGTCAAAGGCGCCCTCGATATCTAAGAAAACACCCAAACACGATTGCTTTTGAGCGAATGCTTTCTCGATATCGTAAACAATATTGTGTAAAAGAGTCACAGTGGACTTACTAGATTGGAAGGCATGTTGGTTCACATGAAGAGGCACGTTGGTCAGATGAACATCACGGATGTGATGATCCACAATGCGTTCTAAGCATTTCAGAAGAAAAGAAGTCAAACTAATAGGTCTAAAACTCTTTGCTTCTTCATACGACGCACGACCCACTTTCAGAATAAACTTTATTCTTCAATCATTAACCTAATTTACAGCTCTATTGTTCACTAGGGCACTGCGTGAGCGATTCCAATTGGAAGCTGTACATACACTTTGTACAGCGCCTAAATGTATTCTATTTGAATTGTGCTATATCGAACTGGTTGCCGTTGCGCTGCTTTTCACTCATGGTAGAATGATGAGCTCGAGGATGTTGATGTGTGGCTGTTGGTTGTTCCTGTTTCCAGTCCGATTGGGGGTCCATTATGGGTTGCCGTTCGCCGATGTCCAAGCATCCGGGTTCATTTGAGCCATGGGCCCAGAAGAGGGTCAGTGTCAGCTGCTCTCAGGGGGAAAGAGCAACTGACGAAAGTGACGGGGCTGGGATCGAACCCATGACCATCTGCTTATGAAGCAAACGTGTAACCGATTGCGCCACGGGCCCCGGCTCATATGTATTTTGAAGGATTATTTTGCTCTAGTCCATTCTTCTGCTTCCTTCATTTTTCGTGATAAATAAACGGTTCAGCATGCTACTGCTATTGTCTATCCGGTTACAATCAAGATAGATATTCAATTAAAAACTGCATTTTTCTCGAATGATGACAAGGAAACACACTCAGGAAAATAACCAAAAGAAATACATAAAAATGTGTTATGAAATTTGGCAATAACTTAAAATTAAAATGTTCATTAACACTCAAGGATGGAAAAAAATCACTTCTAGTGACAAATGATACAGGATACGAACAATCCAAGATTGCCTTTGCTCTTGCAGTAGCATGACGCCGACACCCTCGCCCCGTGCTTGTATCATGGGATCGAAGGCAAACAAAGCATCTAATGCACGCTTTATCATGGGATCACACGTTATCGGATCATCTTACAAGTCGCGATAAATTTTATTCATCACGATTCAAACGACTTATGGACCAATAAACAGAATTTATTATTGAAAACAATACATTCATTGGCATATCTTGATATTAGAGCATCAAGAATGCACAAATATGATCGCGCGATGCGCTTCAACCGCGACACATTCAGGATCTTATCATGATCACTAGATTTCCATCCTTGTAACACTCATTATGGAACGCGTGGAAACGGATCAGTTTCGCTAGCGGTTGATTAGTTATACCTCGAGCAACTCCAACCAGCTTTCTCAATGAACACCCACATCAGTTATTTTCGTTCGGTTTCTAGAATGTTAGTCATAAGAGAGAATTCAGAATTTCATACCTAAACAAGAGGGAAATTGTTAAGCAACTTCTTGGAGAAACTAAAAGTGGAATTTCAGGAGAAATTCCCATACAAATTTCGTATCACTGAAGCAATTCTAGGATGAATTCATGCAGACAATCCTGAAGGAATTCCTGGACGAATCCCTAAAGGAATCCATGGAGAAATCCCTAGAAAAATTCCAGAAGAAATGTCTGGCAGAATGCCTGGAGCAATTACTCGAAAAATTCCTAGAGATATGCCTGGACAAATTCCTGGAGCAATGAATGAATCTCAAGAGTAATTTCTAGACAAATCCCTAGAAGAATCCCTGAAGGAATTGCTGGTGAAATTTCTGAAGGAATTCCTAGAGGATTTCCTGGATAAATTCCAGCACGAATTCCAGGAGAAATTTCTTAAGTGACACCTGAAAGAATTCCTTGAATAATCCTTAGAGGAATCTCTAGCGGAAATCCCAGAGTAATATCTGAAGGAATGCCTGGAGGAGTTCCTGAAGAAATTTTAGGAGGAATCTCTGGATCACTCCTGGAGTAATCCCAGGAGGAGTCCCTGGAAGAACTCCTTGAAGATTCACTGGAGCAATACCATGAGGTATCCCAAGTAACCATAAGTTCCGCTTCCCATGACAAAATGCACTTTCAAGTTCCGCGAAGTTCAAATAAAGTTCCAAATAGAACTTTCCGGCTGCTTAAGAGGCTAACGATGAGCTTTGCTGGAACTTCGGTCACAAGTTCCGGCAAGGCTCATTGTTAACCTCTTAAGCAGCCAGAAAGTTCCATTCGGAACTTTATCTGAACTTCGCGAGACTTTAAAGCTGCTTAAGATTCTACTCGGAACTATGTCGGAACTTTCAAGTTCATAGCAGTTTGGTTCAGTAGCATTGTGTTTCAATGAAGATTAAATTTATTTCTTTTACAGAAAATAACTATTAAAGCATACACGAATAAAAGACAAATATAAATTTATCAAATCAATGAATATTAGGCTTGAGCATAAAAAAATTGCCGCCCATCGGATTCGAACCGATAGTCGCTGCGTGAGAACCCTACGCTCTACCACAGTACTACAGTTGCGATTGAGTGAGCAGCAGGTAAAGTCTGACTTGAATCAATTTTCTGTCTGCAGCTTGTTTTGCACATTTGTACAGTGTTTATATTTGTATTTTTTATTTTAAATAATTCATCTGACATGTTAGTTTTAATGAATAAAATTAATTAATATTACACACATACATTTAAACGACATTTAACAAAGATTTTATACGATTAGCGAAAAGGATTGTCGGTTCATTAAAAACGAAGAATTCCTCCACATCTGTAAAAGCACGAATACATGCTGAGAAGGGCTCGTTGTACCCGGATAAAAACTTACCATAGGGTGTCTGGTGAAAACCATTCCTGCACCATACAGTGTACCAGCTACAATAAAGTGTATTGTAATGAAATGGTTCGCTATACTATACATTTACATTGGGTTTTATGTAACAATATATCATACTGTTTTTCTTACGTTTGAACCATTCACTTTTCCGAAACATTATTTTTCCGAGAATTTTTAATTATTTATTCAGTTTAAGATTTTTTTGATGTTTGTGACTTTTTTGATGCAAAGGAAAGGAAAGAGAAAAAAGTGAATAAGTTGAAACATCAATATAAGGTCAATAACATGTTTAAATCAATGGTAAACCAGATGTCCTAAGAACTGCAGGTCCAAGCAGGGGTCAAAGAGATATGGCGGGCTAGGTGTGTGGAGTGCGATGAGCGAAATACGAATGTAGGCCAACCCGGAAAGATGCAGGTCAGATTACCGTAAATCAGTGGATGAGTTCAACACTATTCTTTCGGTATTTGCATTTAGGGGAGTTTTCTCCTCTTCTCTCATGTGAACTTGCCTTCGACCACAACCGAATCAAATGCGATTGACAAACTTTATTTTTGACTTAGAGCCATCTTGACAATTGGACTGGACTGAACACTGAAAGGACTTCTAATATAGGTTCGTCTGCGGGTTCGCTTTTTAACCTAACTTATATTTGAATCGAACTTGACAGTTTTCTCATGAGTTGTTATGTATTTCAAGCTTTAGTCAAACTGGTGCCTCAATATTGCAATAACGGTTAAGCACGCTGTAATGATACTCATGTACCTCGTCACCCATTTTATCCAACTACATTAGTGGTCTAATAACACTTAGCGCACTCGGCATAGTTCCATCATGCCGCTCAAAGTGTTGCCACAAATAATGCTTAGTTTGCAAAACCCGGTTACCTGGCTGGTGGGGCATGGGAGCCTAAGCTTCAACTGCTAATGCAATCAAAATGACAAGATAATATAACAATATATGGTTTATGTAATGTAAAACAATACAACATAACAAAAGAGAACCATTCCAATACCATTTGATTAAATGTATAACCAGTAGTGAAATTACAATTAAAAACAATTTATTTACGGTACATTTTATTGTTTGAAACCATTCATGTACCATACAATGTACGGTATATTTAAACCCACGTATCAGTATTTTGAACAATTCATTAACAATAAAATGTATGGTTTTGCAAAAAAATATATATCGAGAAAAATATTTTTTTATATTGTTACGATACTTAACAACCTGTATAATATATTGTAAAAATCTTATTTACAATTCAGGGTATAGTGTCTACATTACATCTTATTGTTTTTGTATTTTTTATTTTTACAGTGGTGTCTATTGTAAAAATGTGGTTCTAAATAGTACTGTTACAATACAACGTTCGGTTTTTCTACTGTTTTTTTTTTCATTCGGGTAGCCATACACGATCCGGTGGAAAGTTGGTTGCAGTAACGTCGAAAGTAGTGAAGTTAGCTTGACTTTGTCAAGTGTCTTCAGCAGTGCAGCGGTAAGTCGGCAGACTCCGAAGCCACACCGTGAACACTCCTTTTTCACTTACCCATCTCTCTTTGGCAGACAATTAAACGTTCCATAATAAATACAAAATTTCCCATAAATAATTCAAAAAGTCCCAGTGAAGAAACAGGGGTGTAAGCAGTAATAAATAACAAAAGCTCCATAAACAAATACAAAAACGCATAAATAAATCAAAAGTTTCCATAAATAATTGATTTTTGAGCAATAAAAACGTCAAAAATGCAATGAATAAATCAACTGTCGCAATAAAAAAAGCCAATTTTCCCACCAAATAACTTCGAATTTTCCATAAATAAATCCGATTAGGGAACGTCCATAAATTACGTCACGCTTTGAGGGGGGAGGGGGGGTTCAGAAAAGTGTGACGACCCATACAAAAATTTCAGAGGTCCCATACAAAAAGTGTGACATAGGGGGAAGGGGGGGTTGAAAATGGTCGATTTTTGCGTGACGTAATTTATGGACGTTCCCTTATTCCATAATAAATTAGAAAATTCACAATAAAAAAATATCGAAAAAGCAATAAAAAATTCAATAAATGCAATAAAAAATGACGAAATTACCCATGAAAAACAAATGCAGGAAAGTATGAGACAGTGAAATGCTGAATCGCACTCAGAGACGAACCAGCCAAGGGCTGAAAGTCTCTCTAATAAAGACAAATCAATCAATCAATCAATGAATCGCACTTATATGACTGAAACGACTGAAAAGCTTGCGTAACTATGATTGCAATTTACCGAGCAATTGCTTGCTGTCCGAACTCGCTATCGGTCGTCGGACCTAAAAAAGGGATAACATCTATGTTTGCATTATACTGGGCAAATTCTTGAATCTGTGGTTTGCCTAGAACCGAATCGATGCAGTTGCGGTGCGTCGGATATCGGAAACTTCGGCGGCCTTCTGCCGCCTCAGTTCCTTAATCCTCTATGCGGCTTCGCCGCATGGTCTATGTAATTTTTGGCTCAAAATGCATTTACGTTTAATGCTCGTTTTTTATTATTTATTGAAAATTTATTTTTTTGTTATTGCACTTTTTGAATTATTGATTGCTTTTTTGATATTTTTTTATTGTGATTTTTTAAATTTATTATGGAAAAATCGAATTTATTTATGGAAAATTCGAAGTTTTTTGGTGGGAAAATTGGCTTTTTTTATTGCAACAGTTGAATTATTCATTGCATTTTTGACTTTTTTAATTGCTCAAAAATCAATTATTTATGGAAATTTTTGATTAATTTATGCATTTTTTTATTTGTTTATGGAACTTTTGTTATTTATTACTGCTTACACCCCTGTTTCTTCACTGGGACTTGTGGAATTATTTATGGCAAATGATCACTTTCTTATGAGTCGTTTATATTTTAGCCATCTCTCTTTACCTCTCATAATACTTGCAAGAATGTCAACAGAGGAATTCCTGGAGAAATGCTTGGAAGAATGCCTAAGGAATTTCTAAAAGAAATCCCTAGAGGAATGCCTGGAAGAATTCATGGACGAATACCTGGAGGAATCCCTATTGAAATCCCTACAGGAATCCCTAGAGGAAATCCAGGAAGAATCCTTGGAGAAATTAATGGAGGAATCCCTGGCAGAAATCTTGGAAGAATCCCTGGAGCAATTCCTGAAGAAATCCCTGGCGGAATGCGTTGAGCAATTCCTGGAGGAATCTCTAGATAAATCCCCTAAGGAATTCATAGAGAAGTCCCTAGGAAAAATCCTGGAAGAATCCCTGGAAATTCGTAGAAAAATTCCAAGGGGATTTCCTGATGGAACTTGTGAAGGAATCCCTGAAGGATTTCCTTGAGTAATTCTTAGAGGCATCCCAAGAAAAATTCTTGGAGAAATTCCTCGTGGAATCCCTGGATGAACTCTTGGAGGAATGTCTGAAGGAATTCCTGGAGAAATCCCTTTAGAAATTATAGGAGAAATCCAAGGTGGAATTCCCACATGTAATCTTAGGAGAAATCCCTGGATGAATCCCTAGAGGAATCCCTAAAAAAATCCTAGAGGAAGTTCTGGAGGAATGTCTATAGGAGCTTCTGGAGGAATGCCTGAAGGAATTCCTAGAAGAATCTTTAGGGAATTCGTAGAAGAAATTCCTGGAGGATTCCCAGGAGGTATCCCTGAAAGAATTCCTGGAAAAATCTATGGAGGTTTCTTTGGAAATATTCCTAAAGGAACTCCTAGTGAACTTTCTGTAGGAATTCCTGGAGGAATTTCTGGATGAGTTTCTGGAGGAATCTCTACACACTAAGATTCAGATGTTCCAGCTCAGTAATTTTTTCACTGAGTTCAGCATTTTTTTCATCTTTTTACTGAGTTTTCAACAGCAGATTTATCTCGGTACACTCGGTTATCGTATTTACCGTATACCAGTAACGATATTCACCGTACATCAGTAAATTTTGACAGTTTATTATCTGAGCTCGGTAACTCATTTACAGAATATCCGCAAAAGAAATAACCGAGCGTACCGAGTTAAATCTGCTGTTGAGAACTCAGTAAAAAGATGGGAAAAATACCGAGCTGATCTTAGTGTGTAGAAGGATTCCTGAAGAAATCCCAAGAGAAAACCCCTGGTGGAATCCCTCGAGAATCCACGGAGAAATCCCTAGAGAAATCACCGGAGGATTTCCTTGAGAAGTACCTGGAGGAACTCCTGGAGTAATGCCTGAAGGGATTTCTGGAATTATTCCTAGAATAATCCTCAGAGGAATCTCTAGAGAAAACCCATGGGGAATCTCTGATGGAATGCCCTTGGGTATGCCTGGAGGAATCCCTGGATTTTTAGAGGTATTCCTAGAAGAATGCGAGTCAATTCCTCGCGGAATCCTTGCAGGAATCCTTTCAAGTATCTCTGGAGGGACTCTGGGAAGAACTCCTGAAGCAATGTCTAGAGGAATTCCTGGGGAATCTCTGGAGCAATTCCTGAAAGAATTCCAGGATGACTTCCTGAAGAAATCCCAGAAGGAAATAGTGTTGAAAAGAATTAAATGAATTCAATGAATTAAAATCCTGATAGAATTACTAGAAGAGTTTGTAGAGTTGCCTTCCTGTAGCAGTTCCTGAAGGAATCTCTGAAAGAATTCCTGGAGAAACCCCGGGGAAGAGGAACTCCCAGACGAGATTTCGAACGAGAACGAGAGAAACGAATTCCTGGATTTTTTTCTGAACGAATCTATGTTTGCAATCATTTCTTTACAAATGAACTCCTAAAGCATTTTTGTAATAGAACATTTTAAAGGAATTCCTGTATTATTTAGGAATTTGTGCTCGAGGAAATTTGACCTACAGGGGATAGACAAAATGATCGGGACAAAAATTCTCGGGCAAAATTATTACTTATCAAAACATGTTCAAGTAGCTGTAGCTTTTCGAAAAATACATCAAATTTTCTCAAATTTTCACTGTAAGTTGATCAGTGGTTGTGTATCAGTGGTCCACTTATAGAAAAGATCGAACTATTCTGCACGAAGTTATTAAGATTCTAGAAAAAGGTATAATCATCCGATAGCTAATTTTGAGTTGTTATATCTCCGGATTAAATGAACCGAATGCAATGAAATTTTGACCATTTATGACTTATATCAGAGGTTCCCAAACTTTTTGCTATCGCGGCGCCCTTTGACATTTCCAAAAATGTCACGGCGCACCAAAGTTTTTAACATTTTTTTTTTTAATTTGGGCAACTATCACTTTACATTGTGCAAGACAAAATCGTGAATCACTTCTCTAATATCATGTTTCAGAATTCAATATTTGGAAAACTAACTTTTTTTTTAAATTAATTTCTCAAAGATAGTTTAAATATTTGTAAGATTTCAAAAATCATGTTGATTTCATCATAGGAGTTTTAAAAATAAGAAGAAACTTAGAAGTAAAGGTAAAACAAGCTGCTGAATTTCAACAATGTTCTTGAAATTAAAAACATTGGACAAGTTTTAGTAAAATCAAAAGTTAAGCTGAAGCAAAAACAAAATCAAAAACTTGAAATTTTAAAATGTGGTTTCAATTGATATGTTTGATACCAGAAAACCTATGAAACAATCGAAGAGTCAGGAAAGATTAAAAAAAGTGAGCGACACTAGTATTACTAATATAAAAAAATTAAAGGTGTTCCGCAATACAAATAAAGAGTATGTTTTTTTTTTGTTTCGTCGCAAAAGCCAAAATCCTGCGGCGCACCTGGGAAAGGTTCGCGGCGCACCAGGGCGCCGCGGCGCACAGTTTGGGAAGCACTGACTTATATAATAAGCTTTGAAAACATTTGACTTAGCTTGAAATTATCAATAAGAGAAAAAGTTATAGCGATTCAACTTATTTTGTGGTTTTTTAGTAAATTGATCTATTTTTAACATGCACCCCACAACATTTTTCAATTTATTGCCGGCTATGTTATAACATTCCATCAAAACATATTTATATTCGAGTCAATTAGAAGGAATTCAAATAAACTATAATTAGCATCTTGAATTTTGAAACAATAATGAAGTTTTGGATAATTTGGTGTTTTATTACAAAAATAATCTGATCGTTATAATTTTCATACGTGCTAACAATTTTAAGTTTAGTCAAAAGTTGTGTTCATAGCTCATTATTTAAGTCATAAATGGTCAAAATTTAATTGCATTCGGTTTATTGAATCCAGAGATATGACAGCTCAAAGTTAGCAATCGAATAATTATTCCCTTTTCTAGAACCTTTATAACTTTAAATTTGAGAATTTTTCATGCACTTTTCGAAAAGTAACTGCTATTTGAACATATTTTGAAAAGTGGAAATTTTGCCTGTCCCCATCATTTTGTCTATCCCCTATATGTACTCCAAATAACTTGTCCTTAACTTTGAACAATTCGCCTTAATGTGATGAAATTCCTTACATCATTGTTTGCCCATACTTCTGTAGGAAAAGTTTCCTCAAGGATTTTTACGGGATTTAATTTAGGGAGGATTCCTTCATGAATTCTTCGAGGAAAAGTTCCTTCAGAAATTTCTCCAGGAAGAGTTTACGCAAGGATTCTTTTGGGAACTTCTCATAAAAAATACTTTAGCGACTTCTCAGTTAGTTCCTGCACGGATTTCTCCATGAGCTTGATCAGTGATTC